>NW_009648638.1:54671-113599 GCF_000708025.1 Charadrius vociferus
TGCTGACTTGATGCTTCTAAAGAGAAGTTACAGTCTGGGGAGCAGATCGGACAGTGCCATGTGCCTGGTCACTGCAGGGAGCACAGAGGTCCGCAGAGTGTGTGCCCACGGGTGAGGGCCCTGTGTCTAACATCCCATAAAAAACAGCTCTTGCAGAGCAACTCACATGTCACTGTGCACTGTGGGCTTCAGGGAGGAGCTGGGGAGATTTGCTTCCATGATGTTGTTGAAGCTAGAGTTGCTGATATTCCTCGCCAGCTGCAAAACAGCCAAGCCAGAGGTGACATGGGACATGTGGCAGCAGGAGAGGGAGCTCCAGGCTGAGATCCTGACCAGTTATCAAGGGTATGTCAAGGGGTGCCAGGATGCGTGCACCCAATGGCCAGAGACTCTGCCCTGACTCCTACTGCTGAGATGTCCCAACTCCAGCAGAGCCAGCAACCCCAGAGGCTACCCCTGGGCTCAGATCTGGGTGAGCAATGATCCCTGCCAAACACTCCCATCCCCTACCCTAATGCCCACCAGCTGTCAGCAGCTCCCATCGCAGCCCTATCAAACCCATGAGCACCCAGAGCATTGTGGCCCTAGAACAGCCTCAGGCAAGGTTTCCAACCCCCTGCCTGCCCCACACTCTGCTCTACCCCAGTTCAAGCTTGGCCCTGCCTCACAGCTCCCCTGCACCAAGGGATGCAGATGGGGAAAGGGGACTGAGGGAGACGGGTGACAGAGCAATGACAAAATTACTCCCCCCTCTTCTCCTTGAAGATGACAATTCCTGCCACAATAACCATTCAACCTTGGAATTACCTATGGGTATGGGTCAGTTTAATAGGTGAAAACCCCTCTGAATTAACTTAGTATCAGGAAGGCCACAGCAGAAGGAGGGGGAGGCTGGAGGAGAGAGCACACTGGCAGCATCCTACCAGCAATTCAGAGGTTGCCAGCTTGTCCAGAGACAGCGACTGGATGCGGGAGAGATGCACACCCATCTCTCTGTGAATCCCAGAGCACTCAATGCAGATCAGGATGCCCAAGTTAATGGAGAGCCAAGTGGGATCTGTAGAGATAAGAGTGCCAGACTCATGTGCATCTGCTGCCTCTTCTCCTCCCCAAGGCACAAGCTCCACAGCAGAACAGAGGGGATGGGCAAGACCCCAGCTGCCTGCAGGTTTCCAGGAGCTGGATGCTGCAGAGGGTAGGGCAAAGGTCTGCCTGTCCAGGGGGAAGGAAGTACGGTTGGTCCCACAGCCATGGGCAGCTCTCACCTGGGGCCGAGCAGTCGCAGCACTCCCTGTTCCCAGGCATGCCTCTGACCTCCTTGATGATTGCCCGGGTCAGGTCCTCCCAGCTGCTCTCCGCTCTGCCCTGTGCCTTGCTGAAGGCCATGTTCAGTGCCTCCTCCTTGCTGTTGCGGAGGACGGACACCCAGCTGCACGGGCAGAAAGTGGCTTAGGAACAGGGTCCCGTGTGGCCAGGCTCGGGCTGCAGGGTGAGGAGGGAAGTGGGGCTCATCCCACTGCTGCAGGGGGAGATATCCCTCTGCCCCAGCCTGGACAGCAGCCACCACACGCAAAGGTCCTGCACGGGATTCCAGCAGCAAACTGGGTGCCATCAAGCTCCGCATCCTGCTCACAGCCATCCAGCTCTCCCGGAATGACCAAGACACAGTCAGGATGGGAAGGGCATCGAACAAGGGGCTGCAGCATACTGCTTAATTAACCAAAGAGCTGTCTCCTCAGCAGCAGACAGAGGAGCATTTTTTGGTCCGCAGCAAGGCGCCAGCACTACTTACATGGCACAGTCCTGCTCATCCTCTGCCAGGAAGTGGTACGTGCGGTTGTCTGAAACACAGAGAACCAATATCTTCTAGGCACCCTGCTCGTCCATCCGTCCTGCCAGGCTCATGGCAGGGCACAACACACCTGAGCTGGGCTCAGCAGAGCCAGGAGAAATCTCCAGCCTGGGCAGCTGGGGTGACTATATATATCTGTCTCACTCAGCCCCTCACCAGTGCATCCCAGGCAAAGGGACCTGCTCCTGTACCAGGAACGAGGGATGCTGGTGTTAGCTAAGCTGCAGCACAGGAACTATTTGTGTGGTCCTCACGCATCCCGCACTGCCCCATGGCAGTGCTGCCTACCTCACACCCTGCATGTGCATCAATGGTCCTGAGCAGAGCTGCCTCCTGGCACAATTTCCCCAGGGTAATGCCCCCCAAGCTGGCCCAAAGCTACAGAGCTTCCCCTCATCCCTGCCCACGCTGGCTCTCTGAGTCCGAAGCATTGCCACCTCTCTGGGCCCTTCCCAGAGGAACCACAGGGCAGGCACCAGCACTCACAGGAAACCAGATCGAAGCATTTCTTGTCATCCATGTTCAGCTTCACCTGGCAGGTCAGTAAATTCAGCTTGGCTGGTGGGCAGTTGAGCTACAAGCAGAATGAGAAGCATCAAAGGTCTGTGGTCCAGCAGTGAGGAACACTGCCTGGCTCTGGAGAGAGAGTCACAGACCTGCCTCACGCCCAGCACTTTGCTCTCAGGCGCAATGCAAGAAATAGCAACACAGACCTTTTTTTCCCAACAGCCACCCCGTGCTTGGAGCCAGGTCCCCTGGCCCTTGCCCCTCCATGCACACAGGCATGCAAGGACCTCCTGTATTTGTCTAAACCTCTCTTGGACTGCAGGGACTTAAGTCTCAACAGAAAGCCTTCTCCACCAGGGCAGCCCAGCAAGGCAAGCAGCAGGCATGAGGGCTCTGACAAGCCCCACAAAGTCACCAGAGTGCCTGGCAGTGGCAGGATCTGCAGACCCTGCAGCAAGTGGGCAGCAGCTCCCAGGGAGGAGCAGAGCAGAGTGGAAGAAGTGGTTCTTACCATGCCATGAGAGATGGTCAGGTAGCCATTGCTGATGGTGCATTTCCTCTTCTGCCAGACTTTTCTCAACCTGGAAATGAGCACAGGGTGAGCCAAGACGACATAGATACAGCAGACATGCAACGCAGCACAGTGCTGGCAAACAGAGGAGCCGTGCAAAGCACAGGACAGGGCCGCAGCTCTCGTCAGATATGCTGGCTGGGCTGCCACAGATGGGGTCTGTCACTCTTGGTCTGTTCTGGGCTGAGGAGAACCCATCATACGGCATGACAGGCTTGTACGGACAGGCAGCACAGCTGCTGTGGAGGTGATACAGGTGCAGAGCATCAATCAGGGCAGCAGGACCTGCTAGCAGAGCACGAAGACCTTTGCAGAAGCCCTCAGCAAACATCCAAGACCATCACCTCCAAACTGCTCCCAGGTTGTCTTTCAGGGCATTCAGGGCAGACCATAACACAGGGGAAAGGTGGAAGAGATACACCCGAAAGGGGGGAGAGACTGAACTTCAGTCTGCAGTGAAGGAGACTCCTGCGCCCCAGTTCATTATCTTCTGTCCAGTTTCAGGGTTTTTTTAGGACACTTCACAGTCTTTTCCAAGTGTGCTAGTCTCCCAGCGCAGGACCCCTGTGATTCACAGCAAGCATCCTCCCACACACTGGTGGGAGATGATCCTCTTTCCAAAGACAGTGGAGTGCTTTCCAGAAACTCAGGGTCTGGCTCCTGGAAGAGGGGCACAGGATGGCTGCTGGCTCTCTCTCCCCTCTGGCCCATGATGCCATCTCCAAGGCAACACTGACCCACACTGTGTCTAATTCACCCCACATTTCTGCTCCTTCCCCTAATTTTTACCGTCAGGGAGCTGAGCCCAGCACTGAACTGTGAGGGCAGAGGGTTTCAAAAGGCAAAGGACGGGTCAGGGCTGGGGAGGAAGAGAAGGAAAGGGAGAAGAGAGCAGAAAACATCTCCAGGGCCATATATAAATCCCCAGTGCACCCCTCAGCACCTCCCACCTTGGAAGGATGGAGGGGTCAGGGCTCCTCATCCTGGAGCAGAGGCGATGGAGCGGGTTCTGGAAAGCAATGAGTGCCCGGGAGAGGGGGAGAAGCACCGACCCTTCCCCGTCTCACCCAGCACAAGACATTGGGGTGCTGGATGGAGGTGGTGGGATCCCCGCTGGAAGGAAAGACAGGGAGCTGGTTCTGGCTTCCCGTGGTGGATGCAGGGGTCCTCACCCCAGTGCTCACAGGACTTGAGCGGACATGGGGTATCTTCACCGGATACGAATGCCCTCAGGGCTAAAAGACAGACACAAGCTGCCCAAACGTCTGTGCTGATAGCTGTTGGATGCTGGGTTGGTGTCGAGCACCCCTTCATGCATGCTTGTCCTGTTTCCCTGCCTTGTGGCCACCACAGGGAGAGGAGGTTTGCCTGGCTGAACCCTGCTCTGGCCCCAGGTCACCAAAGCACAACTGGCATGCTGGATCCCAACTTACCCATTGCTTTTCTTGAAGAGGGTCCCTGACTTCTCCACGCTGTACTGCTTGTTCCCTTGCAGCTGGTGCATGTTGTACCCTGCCTGCTTGTTCCCAGGGTCCTGGAAGCAGGAGAGAAATACTCTATCAGTACTGCTACCAACCAAGAGCATATCCCCACAGCACTGCCGAGGCCCCTGTGCTCCCCAAAGCTCACCAGAAACTCCGCGGCTTTTGGCATCAGCAGGCGGACATCCTATAAGCAGCTATCAGGACATGCACTCTACAGGTACCACCCTGCATTCCCTCACAAGACAGATCAGACTTTACCTCTTCCTGCTCCAGGTGCAGTGCTGTTTTCAGCTGATCCTGAAGTGAGCAGAGTTGCTTCTTCTCTTCGTCCTGCCTGTTCTTCATCTGAAAGGCACAAGAGCACAGTAATCTGCTCACAGGGCAGCAGGAGGCTCATGCCTCAGCTGCAGCA
The DNA here is from genome assembly GCF_000708025.1 of Charadrius vociferus. NCBI lineage: Eukaryota > Metazoa > Chordata > Aves > Charadriiformes > Charadriidae > Charadrius > Charadrius vociferus. The sequence goes on from NW_009648638.1 coordinate 59,498, forward strand.
TCCCACTCCTCCTGGGTGCAGAAGAGGTGCCCCCACGCCATCCTCTGCCCTCGCCACCTCCCTGTGTCTGTCCGTGGGATGCATTGAGCTCCATTCCTACGGTGGGAGGTCACCACTCATCCCCTGCTGTGCCATGGTATGTGGTATGTGCAAGAAGCTCTTCAGTGGAAACCTCCTTGAGGGGAGGGAGCAGGCACGTCCGCAGTGCTGGGACTGGAGAGCAGTCTGCATTTTACTGAGAAAACAGCTGTTTGCAGCTCTCCACAGTGTAAAAACAACCAACAGCTTGAAGGTCACCACGGCAGGGTTTTTTTGTTTCCTTGGTAGTGTCAGTAATTAAAATAATTAAAAGGTCTCCAAGCCATCAAAAAATTGATGGACCTTGGCACAGGAATGTGGCCCTGAAATGGAGCCTGGGGATTTGTCTGCAAGAGGGGTCCATAAGATACTGCTTTCTGTGTTCAGTTACTCTGCTCTGGGGTGGCACCTCCCGTCTTTTTATTATTTAGATAATGAATTTTAGCATGAATGATTATAAATTATGGAACGAGCAGGGTAATACCCCTAAAGCAAATTAATTCAAACAAAGCAGCAGATGCCCAGAGGGGACCTGCACTACAGGACTAAGTACAAGTGATGCTTGACACAGTATCTGGTTGAGTACAATATCCCAAGCCTCTGCAAATCTTGACTTGCAAGGAGGTATGGAGAAGGATGAGCAAGCCCAAGCAAACTGGAGTGGAGGTCTAGAAATGCTGATAAACCAACATAAACCCTCTGCTGCACTTGGAGGACATCGCACCACCTGGGACATGAGTGCTCAGACTGTCTCTGAAAGCCTTGCCACTTGGAAAAACTCCTTTCTGTCTCTCGGTTGTGTATGACCGACAGAGCCCAAAGTCAAAAGCTAAAGTTCACAAGGCTTACATGACCTGCCTGCCTCTACAGCAAAACAAAGCCCCCAAGGAAATGTACTAAGAGCTTGAGTTGGCAGCAACAGGCATGGAAAACTAAGACCACAAATGAGAAATCTGGAAGTCTGCAGAGCAGCTAGGGCTTTGGGACAGGAATATGTTAGTGCCTCCTTGATAGCCATGTTTATGCTTGTTCTTCCTACTCTGTGTCCTGGGGTATGGCAGTGTAATTTTCCCACTCCCAGAGATGGCTGCATTTCACCCCTCCATGGGCCACTGTGCATCAGAGGATCAGGAAATAATGATTAATAGATGTGAAGAGCTGCAGAAGTCCTCAGTCTGCTTCTTCAGAGGAAGACGAGGCCCTGGGGAAGACACCTCTGCTCTCCAGCCTGTTTCTGCTTGCCGCACCCAACTTCTGATGAATACTCACACTCTGCAGCTCCGGGATGAGTGTCTATGTAAATTTCTTAAGTTTTGCTGTTGTGTTTAAACATTCCTGGAAAAAAATGAGAGGAGAGGCTAACGTAAGGGCATGGCCCGAAATCCTCCTCTTAGCACTGGCTGTGAAGCCTACAGACCTCAGGCCCCCCTTAGCTCCTGCTTCAGAGCCCATCATGCCTTTAGCAGGCAGTGCTTTCACTTCATAGTTGAAAAAATCTTTCTTAGGAAATGTATTTCAGAAAGATTTGGAGGCAGTTACATTCAGGGAGAGTGCTCAGCATTCTGTCTTCTTTGCATCCCAGACTTCTGCTTTACACTGGCTTATGAAAATGTCACTAAAGAGAGGAAACATACCCCCTTGAGATTCCTGCCTCCACTGCCTCCAGGAGAAGAGGACTTTTGCCAAGTTACAGGACAGGCCAAGCTGACTGCAGGAACCCAGGTCTTGAAAGTTAAGCCACCCCCAGGTCCCCTCTACAACCAGTGCCTCAGGAGACAAAGGGTGTGCAGGCAGGTTACCAGTTGCTCTTACTTGAACTGTGAGCTGCAGTGCTTGATGTGGTTTTGCAGCAGGTCAATCCCTTTCTTGGTTTTGATCTCATTCACTTTGATTAGATACTGAAGGGAAAAGGACACAGGGACTGAATTTGTACCTTAGAGAGAAATGCCTTTTATGCACTTTTTGATGGCCTCCCTCCAAGTGTGTTGTGGCCCATCCTGGCAGTAACACCCTGATGGGAGCAGCTTATGTGGCTTTTATGGGGTGAGAAGACAGTGGTAAGCAGGGCCCAGTGCTTTGATCTGGCCAATAGAGTGGTAGACCCACAGTGGTGGCATGGACTCTGCACTTGCTGGGCTTTACTTATGCAGGGCAAACACTCAGTTAACACACCCTCAAAGATTCGCCATTCATGGTGCCTCCCCTGAAGAACAGCCAGCTTTCCTGTAGACCTTCAAACTTCATTGCTCAAGAGCCAAGTCCCTCCAAAACCTACTAGACTTGATCTGTGAACTATATCACCTCCACTTGACCCTACCAACAACGTCAGTGCTGTGGGCCTGCCTATATCCTACATGCAGCTGGCATCTCAGACTGCCTTGAGGACCTTCAGAAGCAAGCTGAAGGTTCAGATTTCCAGCCCAAACTTATCTGCCACATCACCCAGTCCATCCTCCACCATAACCTCACCTGTGAAAACCAACCCTGGCCCTTTCTGTCAGTGGACTGACAACATGAAACAGTGTGTTGTGCTGTGAAACACCTTGAATATTTCTCCATCCATCTCTGGACTACTCCAACACCAGCATCAGCTCTCTTGACATTGCAACTACTGTAAAAACAGATCATTCAAAACACCCTAGATCCATCAGAAGAAGCATTTCCTAGAAGACACCCTCTCAGGAACCCAAATGCCACGTGTGGACTCACATCAGCACAGAACTAAACCTGACCTACTGGCTCTGTTTCAGGACAATGCAGTTCTGTAGCACAAAGGCTTCCGATATTAGAAGCAGAGTAACAGTTTTAGTACAGAAACAGTAACTGTTTCTAAAACATGATTACAAAGAGCTGGATATTTTGAACAAAATTGGTATCTTCCAATATTTTGCTCATGCTGTTGCTTGTGATGCATGACAGCGGGACCAGGAAATCCTATTTGCAGAGGAGTTGGGCTTAGTTTATGCCACCAAGCAGAGGGAGGGCTTTGGTGAGAAGGAGCTCCTGAGAGGGAACAGGGACCTCTGTGCCAGCAGTGCCCACCACAGGCAGTCAGGAAGAAGCTTGGATCCAAAGTCTTCGTGGAATTTTTCCCAAGTTGTTATCTCTACTGCCAGGTTAATTAATAGAGGCTCAAGCTTTGGCTAAACTCCCTGATCAGCCCCTACCCCAGGTTGGCTGGAGCCTACCACAACCCAGGCAGCTCTCTGAGGGAATATACCCAGGCACAACAGACGTGGCCTGCTGAGCAATGGTCCCTGGGGATCTGCAGCCCACCTCAGTGCTGGTCCCCAGGGGCTGAGCAAAGGGATCTGCCGGATGCTGACAGTGCCCAGGGCAGAGCCTGGGGGACTTCAGCGTCCCAGGAAGGCAGAAAGGGACCTGAAATACCCTGGACACAAGCATCGCTCACTGACCAGGGACAGAAGATGGCCCTGAATGAAAAATCAGTGTGGATTCAGACAAAAAGGCTGCTCTGAAACAATCCTAGGTCAGAGGGCAAGTGGGAAACACCAGCATGAGAGTCACTGCTGTTGTCTGCCTGCTCCAGACCAGGCTCTGCCAGGGCTGTGGCACAGCTGCTGTGCACCAATGGAAGGGAAATGCATCCCTTGGATGCCAATTCAGTGACTCTAACACCACTCCACATGGCACAGGCTAGTCCCTGTCCTTACCTCACACATGTTTAACTGGAAGGTCCTACGCTCCTTCTCCATCTCCTCGGCAATCTCCCCCCAGCTCACCTCGCTCCGCACCATGCCATGCTGCTTTGCCAGCTCACACTTCTCCTTCTCGATCTTGGCACTCAAGAGGAGAGATATGTGAAAAGCTCTGTCCAACTGCTTGCCAGTGAAGGCAGGCAAAAATCAGCCCTAGGGTGAGGGAGCCTGAAGACTTACAGTTTGCTCTCGTAGTCTTTGCAGGCCTTCTCAAATGGTTTCTTGACCTCCTAGGAAGAGCCAAAGGCACCATTTAATGACTACGACCAGGACAGAGCCTTCCTCATCCTCAGTGTACTGCATTCCCACTGGGTCACCCTAGTATAAAGGCCCTTGCAGACCCAGGACATGGCTGCCCACAGGGGTGTCCCTCCTCGGGAAGGTCCTTGCCTCTCTTCAGTGCACAGCGGACAAGTGTGCTCACCAGTGCAGGTTCACTCACAGGCACATGCTCACACATGCATAGGCTCCAAAACATATATCACACATGTACATCACATAGGTATGTACATAGCAGTACCTGGCTATAACATCTTTCACAGACTCACAATTTTAAGGGAAGTAGTGGATTTTTTCCTTCATATTTTATATTCTTTAACCAATTTACTTCATACCAGAAGTTCCAGAATTTGCTCTCTCCTTCCACTTTCATGCTCCTGTATAGCACAAACTTCCAAAAGGATGCCTAAAAGCTCATCATTTATTTCAGTATTTGACAATTAGTCTTTTGGAAGTCCCCAAACCCTGCCACAGTTCCCATCCCTCTTTCTGCAATCCCATCCAAAATTTCCCTCCACTTTCCCAGAGGTTCAGCTGTTTGCTCAAGGATCCCCAGCTCAGTTGTGATGCAGCCCGTCTACAAAACCTTCATCAAGCATTTGAGGAAACTGCAGAGCTGGAAGAAAAAGCTGGGAGAAAATCTATAGAGTGGACTCTGTGCTCAAAACAACCCAGAGAGGAATGGTGCCCAGTCACAACTGGCAGCTGCTCCACCACGTTAGATGAAGGCTATGATCAGCAATCCCTCAATAGTGACCTCGCTCCAGCATCACAATTGGGATCGCTCCAGCCACCTCACCCCAAACACCCACAGGCACGGGCACCCCTAAGCAGGCAGAGGTACCCAGAGGCAATTGCGCAGAGCTGATGGCCTGAATACAGCCACGGGGACTTAGTGGTAGGAACGTGTGTGCAGACTTACCAAGGACTATGATGACCTTCCCATTGGTTAAAAAAAGCAAAAATTAAATATGAGTTTGATGTTTTTCCTAAAATCTACACTGATGAGTGCTGTGATATCTCTACAGTGCTGAAGATCAAATTGCATAGTCACCTCAGTACTTGCTACTCTGAAGTCCCTGCAGCTGGTAGATACACACATGCACGCTCAGATTCACACCAACACACGTGTGCTCACACATGTAAATGCAAGAGCCAAAGGTGGGTCTGCAGGGAGGGGAGGGGCAGGGGGGACACCTCACTGGGAGGTTGTGGGGGAGTTTGTGCACTGATGGCCAGGGAAGATACCAATATTTGGTGCCCAACACCCTGATTTTTCCCCGCATAGCGAATGCCCCCAGACTTCCTCTAGATTCAGCCAGGTGCCTGCAAACAGGCAGAGGTCCCAGCTAAGGGGCACCTCTAGCTTGACCTGTGGTGTGAGGCACAAGCCTTGGGAGGGAGCAGGATCTCGCACACAGGAGGTGCAGGCAGACCTGCCCTTCCGACCGGTATCCCTGCTGGAGGGCATGACATGAGCCAGGGATGAGACCCCATACCTGGTACCCACTCTGTCTCCAGCCACTCGCTTACCAGCCCCACCTTGGTGCAGCCCTTTCAGCCCCTGCTTACCCCTTTAAGCTCTTTCATGTCACCCTTTATTAATGACTCCAGGGAAAAGTTAATGTTGTAGGCAAAAGTTAATGTTGTGGTACAAACTCTGCCACTGGAAAGGAAAGAGAGAGATCACGCTGCTAGTGCTGCATACCTGCATCGCTCCTTGTGCAGAGAAAGCAAAGCTGTTTGTAAGCCTGCAGAGGAACCACTTTGGAAAACAGTCAGCTGAAAGCCTCCTCCCTTGGAGATTACCAAGACAGAAAAAGCCAGTCAGCCTGACCCAGTGTTGGCGAGAGCCCAGCTTCAAGCAGGATGATGGACAGGAGACCTCCAGAGGCCTCTTCTGAGCAGCCTCAGAGGTCTGCACAGACAGATCCAGCCGTGCAGGCCGCGCCACTGGCTCTGCGACCACACACCATGGCCTCCTTCCCCAATCTGGGGAAGGGAATGAGCTTGGAACTCCAGGCTGTGGCCCAGAGCCTGCTGCTCTTCCTGGGGACCCCTACCAGCAACCCCCTGCAAGCCAGGGACATGCAGGGGCCAGATGTACATGCAGGGGCCAGAGTAGCCTACCAGGCTGCTGACAGCCATCAGCAGCTCCCGGGAGAAGGCAGCAAAGGTGCTGAAGGCACTGGCCAGCTGCTCCTCGCCCTCCAGCTGGTAGTTGGCTGAGAACTTCTCCTGGGCAGCAATGTGGGCTTCGAGGTGGCTGATGAGGTCTGTGAGAACATGGATGGTCTCTGGCAAGTGCAGAGGGAAGGTGAGGGTGAACACCCAACCCCTGCCTCCCTCTTGGCAGTCACCATGCCTGGTTCTGCTTAGGTACCCGAGCTGGCTCCTGTTGCCTTCACCACTACCACCCAGCTATAGGGACCCCTTATTCCCTGCTGAGGTCAACCCGACCTGCAGCGAGGACTCCCCTCATCCATCCATCACCGTCGCCCCTCTGCTGAGGCTCCATTCTGCCCTAACCTTGTCCACAGCTGTGCTCTGCCTTGGCTGCTTTCCTCATCTTCTGCAACACAGCTTGGTCAGCATCCAAGGCCTAGAAATGCAGAGGGGATGGTCACTCACTACATCCATACACGCATTTCCATAACCCACAGGGCTTAGCACAGGCCTCAGCCTCCTCAAGACAGATTGTCTTGCCAGCAGATAGTGATGATCGAGCGGCAGTAGTCCATGTATATCTTAAATATCTGCAAGCCTGCCTTATGTTCTTCTGAAAGAAGTGGTCAAGCATTAAGATAGAATTGGACAATATGTTAGAAAAAGGAACATACAGCAGTGACACAAAGTGTGGACTTCAGTGGCAAGAGACAAATTAGTTACAAACTATATTTCCATCACGATCAGTGTCATTCCTGGGTTGAGAGGAGGAGGCTTAGGTGACTGAGGGGAAATGCTCAGAGGCATCTAAACTCTGCCCATGAAAGACTGGATTACAGATGTTACTTCATACAAGTACTGCTTGGAAGAACTTCCATGCAATCTCCTGTTGGGAGCAGGATTATTGTCAGTACCAGATCAGGTTGTCTGCGCTTTGCTCGGGCTTTGAATCACAGAATCACACAGAACAGAATGGTCAGGGTTGGAAGGGACCTCTGGAGATCATCTAGTCCAACCCCCCCGCCAGACCAGAGTCCCCTACAACAGGGGACGTCCACAGGACGGCGTCCAGGTGGGTTTGGAATGTCTCCAGAGTGGGAGACTCCACAACCTCTCTGGGCAGCCTGTGCCAGTGCTCCACTACCCTCACAGGAAAGAAGTTCCTCCTCATGTTAAGATGGAACTTCCAATGTTCAAGTTTGTGCCCATTACCCCTCATCCTATCACTGGGCACCACTGAGAAAAGACTGTTCCCATCCCCCTGGCACCCTCCCTTTAAGTATCTGTAAGCATTAATAAGATCCCCCCTCAATCTTCTTTTCCGTAGACTAAAGAGACCCAAGTCCCTCAGCCTTTCCTCATATGAGAGATGTTCTAATCCCCTCATTATCTTTGTAGCCCTTTGCTGGACCCTCTCCAGCAGACCCCTGTCCTTCTTGAACTGGGGAGCCCAGAACTGGACACAGTACTCCAGATGCGGCCTCACCAGGGCAGAGTAGAGCAGGAGGATGACCTCCCTCGACCTGCTGGCCACACTCTTCTTGATGCATCCCAGGATGCCATTGGCCTTCTTGGCTGCCAGGGCGCATTGCTGGGTCACAGAATCACAGAATGGTTAGGGTTGGAAGGGACCTCTGGAGATCATCTAGTCCAACCATGGGTCATGGTCATCCTGTTGTCCACCAGGACTCCCAGGTCCCCTTCCACAGAGCTGCTCTCCAGGAGGTCAGCCCCCAACCTCTACTGCTGCATGGGGTTATTCCTCCCCAGGTGCAGTACCCTACACTTGCCCTTGTTGAACTTCATAAGGTTTCTCTCTGCCCAACTCTCCAGCCTGTCCAGCTCACGCTGTAAGGCAGCACAGCCTTCTGGCATGTCAGCCACCCCTCCCAGTTTTGGAAACTTGCTGATGGTACGCTCTATCTCAAGGAAACCCTCCAAGGATGGTGGTCGCCTCGCTAGTGACCTCTTGCAGGGATGCACCACACTCTGCAGAAGAAACTTTTCCTGACGCCCCACCTGAACTTCTTGAGCCACAAAGCGGATATTGCTGCATGTTATATCATCTGATGTTGCCCAAAGAGCTTGACACCATCACCTATAACAGCCCATAGCTCCTCTAAGGGCAGATGTCAGACACCCTCTCTTCACACAGCTAAATCAGCCCAGCTCTGCTTCTCTGCTACCATCCACTGACCGCCCCTGGTTTCTCCACATTGCTCCTGACTGGTGACAGTGTTTCAGGTGTGACTCATTCACTGGACTGATGTGAGCCGCGACAACTCCCACATCAGGCTGGCCCTGCAAGGAGTGACAGGGCTTCACTCTGAGTGTAGTCCTGACAGTGCCAGAACTCAAAGACAGGGCACAGGCTTTTAAGATCCAGAAACACTGATTTGTGGGAGCAAACAGTTTTACAGCAATTTGGGAATGCAAATAATAGCTCTGGGTGGACTTGCATGCCACAGCTAAGGCTATTTAACAGATGAGTAGGTGAGTGGGTACCCAGGGGAGTGGTACCCCACTGGCTTTGTACTCTGTTGTGCACCACATCAGCCAGGACATGCAGCTGAACCCATGTAGTAGAGGAGGATGTGAGTCAAGCTCTTCCTTAATCAGCACAGTCAAGGACATGCAGGGACACCACCATAAATATCTAGGCACCCAAGAAACAATAGTGCTGGAAACTTATCTGCCTGCACATTTCCAGAGTTCAGTGCAGTAGGGTTGTTGAGAACTTAAATTATGGACTTATACCCTGTGAGAGATGGAATTGTTTTGCTTCGGCCATTTTGTATGTCGATGACACAAGCAGGGCTATGAGCAGTCATTTTGTGTGTCAACAGCACAAGCAGAGCGGAGTAACTTAGAAAAACAACTCCTTAAAAGGAGAAAAGTGTGACTCAAGTTTGTGATAGGCTAACGGGTCGTGAAAGAATGTGCGCCCTAAAGTCCCTAACCAATGGGAAAAGGGGACAGGACATAAATACCTGAAGTTTTGTAGCTAAGCGTGCTCTTTTTGAGAGGCACCCGACTCAGCTGACTCATTTATTTTGATCCGGAATAAACTTTTATCTTTGCTTCAAAGACTTTGTCCTCTCTACATTTTTATCCGTGAGTGAGCGTTTCTCACATACACCAAAATAGGAGTTGCCAAACTTTCTACTCCCCAGGGAAGATCAACTCTTAGCACCTGCACCTTCTTGTCCAGTTTGGGACTGAGGTTTTCCAGCCAAGCCCTCAAATAGAGATTCCTAGGACAATTATCTAAGACCTCTAGGACCAGCACGACCATGGTCACACTAAGTATTGCATATCCAGGGAATCCAGTATTATGGTTCAAATACATCCTCATGAGTCAAGGTCAGAAAGCAGCGGTGGGATAGGGCACCCGAAGCATCTGACCCCTGTCCTTTTTGCAAAGCTGTTGGAGACACTCATACCCCCATGCTCAGAAAATGACTTTAGGTTAAGCCAGGACTTGAAGGACTAACACGTTCCCCTCACAACTGCATAGTTATTGTAAGTGCCACCATGAGGCAGGCACAGTCCCCTCCTGGGCCATAGCTCCCTGCAGCTGTCTAAGCCATTGCATGTGGGATTCATCTTGCTCACCTTAGGCATCCCTTCACCCGTCTTCAGATGAAGCTCTTTTGGCTTAGGTGAAGCCCATCTCCCTTACTGACTCTCCACTGGGGCAGCTTTCTCGGTTCTAGATGTATCTCATCTCCTCAACCCTACAGCAGATTTTAGCCACAGTAGACCCGACCTCTTCCCTTCCCCACCTGCCACTGAGACCCTGATCTCCAAGCTCCTACCAGCCTCCAGAGCCTCTCTCTCCGTCCCTCACCTCTGCTGCTGATTCCCACCTTGACCAGGATGGCTGCCTCCTTCCCAAAATGTCCCTTGGAGCATGCCCAGGTGCCTTGTGATGCCAGTCATGTTTGTACTTCATCTTTTACCAAAAATTCAGCTCTACACACCCAGATGTTCAAACCTCCCACATCCATGGCTTTCCTCTTCCTTTCTCCTGACAAATCCGTCCCTGAAGATGTGACCTTGGTCCACAAGTGACCCATCCCCACCTTTGGGACCATTCCCTGCCCGCTGGGCCAATGCTCTCAGGGGAGGAGGCTTCCCTGCTTCAGAGGAGCAGCACCAGGGTGAAACTGCTCCCTGGCATCCCAGTGGCCATCACCAACAGGCACGTCCACCTTCCCAGGCTCCCCCCGTCCAGCGAGCCCAGCTGCAAGAGGCAGCACTCCCTCCAAGGGTCGTGAAGTATGTACTACGGTCGCCAGCCATAAGGCGGGAAATTACATATCGGGCACTTGGCGCAGGAAACCCCAAGCTCCCTTCCCTGCCTGTACTTTTACCTGGGTTCATGTGCCTTGCAGGCACAGATCTGGTTCTGCACTCAGCTGAGCTGTGTGACTTCCCCTTTGGGTACCTGCCTCCAGCAGTGGAAAAAACGGCTGATGTCCTGCACCTGCAGCTCAGCACTCCTTTCCTCTGCTGCCCACACCCTCGCCGGGCTCAGCACACACTGTGCCAGGGCTCTCCTCGATCAAGGACAGGCTCTTGCTGCATTTACTGCTTTATCCCCCACTGGTGCTGCTCTCCATTACAAGCATGCACCTGCTGATGGCTGTTTGCACACACTGAGGCTCTGCTGTACAAAGTTCCCCACACCATCAATAAAAGCTGTTGGCTGAACCACTGCAGAAGTCACCAGCACTGGTATTTCTGCCTTTCAGACGTGATACCAAAGAACAGAAGGATCCTGTGGCTCCAGCTCTGTTTTTCATCCCTGTCATGGTGCTGGGGTCACTGCACGTCTCCCTTCTCACTAGCTTTCAAGGGTACAAAAACACGCAGCTTGAGCGCAGCCGACAGTTCACATTGTCTCGTCATCTGCATAGACATGGCATTAACATTCACAAGCCAGCCTTGCACAAGCCTATACCTTGTGTGGGACTCAACAGTCTCCAGAAACACATCCAAGCTGCATATAAAAAGGATGGAGACCAAGCATTTGTTTCGCCTTTTGGCCGCACACACCGGTAGTTCATTAAGTCACAGCTAAAATATTGCAACTAATTTACTTTTTCATTTCAGTTTCAACTTCAGCTCCCCGCCGCTGGCTCTCGCTTGCCCTTCTCCAGCACCAGAGTCTTCCTCCCAGTGAAAGTGCACAGAGATGGCAGCTGTGCTACTGCGCAGATCAGAAGGAATTAAGTCCCAGGCAAAAGCCTGGTCAGCCTCACCTGGCTGCATGGTGAGAGCATGTCAGGACTAGGGAGGAAGCAGGCCAGCGCTGATGCAGGCAGAGAGGACCTTCCTCTAGGACAAGCAGCTCCTGCCGACACCAACACCCAAGCAAGAGCAACTGGGGATACCCCACCATGTTGGAATTTCTCCTTGCCATCTGTTCAGTCCAGCCTTGATCTGCTCCCAGAGAAGAAATAATCTCCCCGTGTCTGCTGGCTTACACAAATGCTGCTGCCCGGCCAGTGCAGCTCACACCACGGCTCCCTGCTTTCACTGCAGCAAATCCTCTGCAGACTGTGCTGGGGATTGCTGCCACACAGCAGCAGCAGCGTGTCCCAAGTTGCATGCCCACTCTAACATGTGAGTCCCAAGCCAAGAGCTCTGCAGACATGAACAAATTCAGTAGTGTTTCTTTCTAACCACAGCTTCCTGGTGTAGCAGCTCTGTTTTACAGGACTGAAGTTTTAGCTTTGCTTGGGGTGCAAGTGGTAGAGTAACAGTTGAAAATTAAACAACAGAAGGAAATTGCCCCATACCCAGAGGCTCCTGAGCAAGTCCTGGCCTCCAGAGGCCTGAGGAACGAGAAGAAAAAAAAATGCAGTGACTATCACTGACAAAAGGATCTACAGGAGCACAGGTCCCCATCTGCTCCAAGCTTGTAGGCGCTGGGGCAGTGCAGCAGTCACAGCCCACAGAGAGGCCCTGATAAATTCCTGGGCACAATCCCCTTGTCTGCTGAAACTACAACACAATGAAAGAGGTGACATGGTGGTAGTGCGGTTTGGTTGCTCCCAGCACATTTATCAGAACTACCAGGAGGAGGCACTAAGAGGCTTGGAGCCCTCTGGACCACCATATGGAGAGCCCCACAAGAATGGCAACATATAGCAGATATTTTCCACAGGGGGTCAGGACCTTGATTTGCCCAGGAACAGGCCAGCATGATGGTTACACTATATTGGCCACAGCTAAGTCCCAAGGCAGGTCTGGGTGGGCGGTGGGATGCTCTCAATGGGAATCCTGGGCCCTCCACTGAGTCGATCTTGACCTCTCTCACAGTCTTCCCAGGGCATCGAGCTCTGTTGCTCACTCCGTCGTGTGCCAGCAGCATGCAGCAACCCCTTCCCCTCCCACACTGCAACTGACGATGCCTGTCGGGGTCTTCTGGCTTTTGCCATCAGTCAGAAAACAAAGGCATTTGGCCCAAGGAAGTTTTGCATCGGATGCTGTGCTGAGCAGCCAGCTCTTCCCCTGGCTCCATGAATTTTTGGAACCACTCATGCATTTAGCCTCCAAACATCCCACAGCTTAACTCTGGACAAGCGCGGAAACCATCCTGCTGCCCCCAAGAACTTCCTTTTAATTTTTGTTTTGCTTTTACTTTAATGCTTGTCTGGTCAAAGGATTCTGTCCTCTCTGTACTGCGCAGTGTGAGCCCAGTACGAGGTAGAGCCTTCCCACACAAACCTCTCCCCCGTTGGTCTTGTCCCCACAGACTGATGCCTGTCACCCAGCCACCATGACCTATCACAAGCCTTTGCCAAATCTTTGCCTCAAGTGTTTTGCAGACCCCCGAAGACTCTCGCACCACCCACCGTGACCAATGATATGGTGATGCCCGAACCAGGTTGCAGATCCTGCAGGGCCATGATGGGGATAGCCCACCCAACCCCTTGGCACGTACCCCCACGGCCCCCCACCCCTGCTCACCTCCTCCAGGCTGTTGGCAGTGGCCTTGCAGCGGCCCATGTGGCTGGCAAAGGAAGAGGTGGTAGGCGAGCTGAGGTCTTCCTGTGCCTGCCGCACGAAGTCGCACACTGAGATGAGGGCTGCCATGGTGCTGCGGCAAGGTGGCACCAGGAAGGGGAACTGCCGGTGGGAGCCGCGGTCACGCTTGGGCTGGGCAGGGGTGGGGGGCTGGGGTCACGCTGCTGCCAGCAGCGAGGGCAAAGGGGAGCTCCTTGCCCTGCATACCCACACCCCACAGCGTGCATGCACACCGACACATGCCAGCACACCCAGGCACACAGCAGCACAGCTACAAATCCTGCAATTATATACTGAAATATTTTGAAGAAGCCTGAGGCTTTCGGTCACAGAGAGCCCCAGCCTGATGGTGCAGTGGAAAATGTAGCTGAATGTGGCTGCAAGAGCCAAAAGCTGCCTGGGGATGTGTGCTGGGGCGCGCTGAGCTTGCTGGCATAGGCCGGTCACCACTGAGGCACAGCAGCTATGCTGGGATGCACCGGGCACTGCTTGCGAAGGCTGAGGGCGACACAGCACTGGGAGCAGCACTGTCACACCCCAAGGTCCCGCTCCAGCCCCACACAGCTGCGACACGACCTGAGCCCTTTGCAGCCTGTTTCACTGCTCCTGGGTCCCCCGGGGGGAGAGAGGGCTCCCCCTTTGCCATTCTAGGCCCCTGCCCAGCAGCTGAGCCCCAGACCCCTGTGGGAGCACTATGTCTGCCCCACACGAGCACATGGCTTCAGGTCCAGCCAGAGTCCTCACCTGCTGTAGAATTATTGCTGCAGGTGACTTACAAATGAAATCTATATTTGTATTTTAAGGAAAGGTAAAGCTTCGAAGAAACTTTCAGGGCAGAGTGCAGGTGGTGTGCAAGGGGTACATTTCACAGAGGTTCCCTGGGCAACCTGAGATGTTGGTGACAGCAGGAGAGTCTGGTGCACTGACTCTAAGAGAAACGGCACAGGATATGGAGTGGAGACACCACAACCAAACTCTGTGGTAAAATGGGAACTTGAAGGTCTTATGGAACCCTTGAAGGTCTTATGGAACCCTTGAAGGTCTTATGGAACTGATAAGCTGTCTAATTGCTAGCCTGAGCCAACAATCTGTTACTTTTGACAAAATGCTATCATTTGGGTGAACTTTGCTCATTATAATGTCATTATAACACCAAAACTCCATCCCAAAAGCCACCCACCTCCAGGATGCAATCACACCTCATGGAGCCTGTGCTCTGAATTTTTTGTAGTCTATACCTTTAAAAGTGAAGCAAGAAAATTTTACACCAATCATAACAAAAGTATGTATGACTAGAGTCCCTCAAGCTCCACCTGAAAGGTAAAAAATAGTATAAAAATAGCTTAAGAGAGGAGGGATGTCAGGGAAGATACCATCATCACTGACAACCCCTGACTGCCGGGATCAAACAACGGGCTGAGCCTCTCTTCCCCCCCATAAGGATGCTTGTGGGTAAGATTCAAATACTTGGTTATATCGAGTGCTTCCCTGGGAACCTTAGAAATCTCTATAGAGTTCTTTTGTAACTTAACATGTTTGTAGCCAGGCTGTATTACTAACATCCTTAGTATTTGCACGTGCTTTGCAGACAGTAACTTTATCACGGGCAACCCAAAAGAGCTTGTGCATCTGTTGCTTCAATAAACTACACTTTTCATTAATCTAGCTGTGAGAGTTCTTAGTGAATGTGACCAAACTCCTTAAGCGTGGCCATGCTAGTTCATGGAACACTGCTAGACCAAATTGTGTATGGTGTTACTAGTACATCCGTAATCGTGATAGTTCAATATACATATTGAACGCGACCGGACTTCTAACACCGAATTAGGCATCACTCAGAATCTAAGCCCAGCCGCCCCCAGCCCCTCTGATATTTGAAGACAGAGTGGAATGCAGGGGGGTTTATTTTCTGCCAAATTACTTTGCCCTTTAACACAACACCTGCTCCTTACCTGCCTGCCTAGATCCGCCCAGCTATTTTTCTCCCCAAAACTTAACTCTATTCCTGCCCCATTCAAAGGGCAATCAGGCAGCCATCTTGACTATAAAAGCCCATTGTCAGTTAATTTCTTTGGAAATGCAACAGTCCCTCTGAGCATCATCTCCTGCACCAGAATGAGACCCCTCAGAAGGCATCTGTCCTGTCAAAACTTGGGGTGAAGCACCTCCACTTGAGATCAGATCACGTCAGGGCTTGTCTGTGAAGAAGACAGGAACCCTGGGACACTACAGACCATGCTGAGAACAAGTCTCATGTAATTTATGTCAGCCCAACACCACAATACTGATTCACGCTGATGGCCCTATGCTGATGTTACAGCGCTGTGCTATCCGGCAGGAAAGGCAAAGGGGCATCGTCAAGGACTGCCTGCAGCAGGCTGGCCCCTGGCTCCAGAAAGAAGCTACGGAACACAAGCAGCATTGGAGAGAGCAGCCAAGAAGCTTTTATTCCTATGGAAATCAAGAGCCAAAATGAAGTTTGAAGCAAGCCCGAATCTGACCCAGCAGACACAGAAGAGGCTGTTACGCAGCTTGTAAGGAATGACAACTAGTCTGTGTTCTGGGCAGTGCTACCACGTCCAGAGCCGACTCCAACTCCAGGAGCTGTTCCTGTGCTCTTGACATGGCAGGAAGCTGATGGATACCATGGTTCTGTCATCCTTCTCCCTAGTGAGCCCCATTCAAAGGTCTTCCAGGTCCTACCTCTGCCAGGACTGTACACCAGACCTGTGTTTCCCCTGTACAACGTGTTTTGAACTCTTCAGTCAAAGGCCTGGGAAGTGCCAAGTGCTGTCAAGCTGGGGCATGGATGGCTCTGTATGTCCCCATCTCTGCCAGAATCACTCTCAATGGCAAGAGCTGTTTTCAGCTGCCATGATTGTGGGGACAGCCCCAGCAGATTCTGTTTTCCCACCCTCCCAGTCCCACAAATACCTTTTTTTTCCCCCAAAGCTGTAACTGTCCTTCAAGGAGTTTGCCTTATTTAGTAGGTTGGTTACTTGGTTTCTTAGCATCTCACAGGTACTTAGCATGAAATGTGACTCCCCAAGTCTCTGACTCGGAAGGTTGCCTCTGCACCTGCAGGATTTCCTTAAACTTTCTGGTCCAGCCTGAATTCCTGCAATCACCCCTGTCTTTGAGTAGTCCTGTGCTGGAAAGCATTTATCCACTGATGATCTTCTCGCTGATGTATCCAGGCATAGTGTAGATCAAAAGAACCAGGAAGATGGTCAGAACAGCGACAATGAACAGCACAATGATGTATTTCTTGTACCGCTTCCAGATAAAGAACACAAAGGTCTTCATGGGATTCACAAACCAGTTGAAAGAAGTTTTTGGCCGGCTGGAACAGGAAGGAAAGAACAGATAAGCACAGGCTCCGTCCCCGGAGCAGCACATTGTCCCCTCTGCTTTGGTGCCCTAGCACCCTCGTGGGTTGCCAGCTCTTCCTGCTGCTTCCACACAGGATCACTTTAGGGGCTGCAACAACTACAATGCCTGTGAAAGCACTCAAGACAACAGGACCCCTGCAGAGCTGTTTTGCACCCATGCGGCTAACGGGTGCATTCACATGGTTAAACCAGAGCTGCCCTTTTTGCACAAGAAATATTACGGCATAGCTGCCTTGAGTACCTCACCAAGATCAGCCCTGGCCCAGATGCTGCAGCCACAAGTCCTGCTGGACCCACTTGAGCTCTGGGAAGCCCTGGCAGCCCCAGTCCTGCAGACCCCAGCATGCAGGGCCTCACTGATTGCTCTCAGCTTCCTGACAAGCAGATGATCCCTGTCCCCAAGCAAACAGTGGCTGAAAACATAGCACTGTCCATCCATGTTAAAGGTACAGATACTCACTTGGGCTTTTCCAGAGGTTCAGGCTCTTTTCGGCCCAAACCAACAGGACTTTTCTCAGCCTCCTCCATAGTCAGCAGCTGGAACTCCGCTTCCACCTTACCCTGGAGGGGGAACATATCTGAGCCACAGCCACACATGCTACTTCGCAGACCAGCCTGCTGACTGCACGCCCTGCCAGGACCAGTATTTTTCTCCCAGCTCCACTTACAGATGCTCAGAACAATTAACTTTTCCCTGCAGGCATTAGCTACAGAGCCTCTCACTTCAGCAGCCAGCAGAAACTGTGGCCTGGCCAGAAACTTACTGTTTTGCAGACAAGACAAGGTATTGTAATGTACTTCCCAGCTATCTGGATTTGTCTGCAGCCTCCTACACTGGCACTGACAAAAACTTAACCCTGGGGACAAACAATGGTCCATTAGCAGGGCCAGCAGCAGCAAGTCTGCCCTGGGAGAGTTGGCACCTGCCTGACTGGGGTAGGCAGAGACCCTAGAGCAAGTTTCGCTGCTGTCCTGTCTTGTTGATGGTGAGCCATCTGTTTCTGGCTTTGGTCCCTTCACTGAGCACTGCTCTATAGAAAGCTCAGAGGTTGGACACCCCCTGCATGCCACCGCAGCTGGCACTTCTGGGTAGATGAAGTGCTGGATTTGCAGCAGATGGGATGTCTCCAGGACCCTGCACAAAGTCCTGGGCAGCTGTGTCATTGCTGCCTACAGGTTCATGTCCATGCAGGACTGGTTGCCATGTCAAGGCAGAGGCAAAACACTGGATCTCTGCTCACCCACGCCAGCATCCTGCCTTACCGTCAGGAGGTACTTGTTCCCACTGGGGTCTGTGAACTCCACATCCTCTGGTTTGACCGAGCTGCTCCACTTCTTTTTCTTCTTCTTCTGCTTGTCCTCCCTCTCCTCTCTCTCCTTGTCTTCATGTTCTTTGAGTTTGATGAAGGGCCACCAGCCCCTCATCCGCTTGTTTCAGAAGACAGAGAAGCGAGGTGTTGCATTCTCCTTGGCCATCTTGATAGTGCAATGCTCTGAGCTCTTGGCTGCCCGCACCATGTCATGCAGCTTCAGCTCGATGGAGCCTGCAGGCACAGTGAAGAGAAGAGCTCATGGTGAAATCCTGAGGTCATCCCCACACACCATTTGGCTTTTTGTCTCAGACACACTCCCACCACCACGAGTAGGTCCCAGCTGCTGCAGAGTCCTGCACATTTACAGTTGGAGAACCTTAAGGTCAGCATAAGAAAGGATTAGCCTGAGAGTTAGAGACTAAGCAGCAGAAGCCACAGGTCTTGCCTCTGACGTGGCCAGTTTGGTTTGCATGCAGTACACTGGGTTATTTTCACTCCTTTACCATGTCCCACCCTGCTCTCCTCATGTGTCCAAGCTCCTCTTCCCCTCTCATTCCTGAAAATGTCAATAAAAAAAATTATAAAATCTGAGAAATTTTGTAAAGGTTTCAAGTCTGTCTTACATCTGAAACAGCCTCAGTTCATTTCCCTGCTTGGCCTCGAGCCCCTGTCCTCCTTGGAAGGAGCTCCTGTCCCATTTTGGCACTGAGTCCTTGCAACAAATCAGTCTTATCACGTACTGGTCTGTATTGGCAAAAGCATTGCCAGAAACCAAGGGATGTTGGTGTTCTCCTCTGCTCAGCTCTGGTGAGACTGCATCTGGATACAGTGCCCAATTTTGGGCCCCCAACACAAAAAAAGGTGTGAACTAACTAGAGAGAGTCCAGTGGTTGAGATGGTCAAGGCTAGAGTATGTGCCATGACAGGATGGGTTGAGAGACTCATGCACATTCAGCCCAGAGAAGAGAGGTCAAGGGAGAGATCTTACTGCATCTCTCACAGCCTAAAGGAAGCTATAGAGCAGATGGAGCTAGACTCTTCTCAGAAGTGGATGATGAAAGAACGTAAGGCAAAAGACACAAGCTGCTACAAGTGAAAAAACCTTAGAATTATGAGAATAGTAGAGTCAGGAAAAGCGGCCCAGAAGGGTACTGGGATCTCCATCCTTGGAGATACTGAAAACTCACTGAGACAAGGCCCTGAGCAACCTGACCTACATTGCATCTAGCCCTGCTTGGAGCAGGAGGTTGCAATAAAGACTGCAGAAGCCCCTTCCTGCCTAGAAGTTTCTGAGATTGTACATGCCAGGAATCATTGGGATTGCTGCCTAACACATTCTTCAGTGCCTAAGTAGCATGGCTGAACCAATCACCATTGGAAGTGCCTCATGGAGGCAAAGCCTTTTAAATACAGCATGGAGGGTTGATGAATAAAGACAGTTTTATCCTGCCCAAGAGACAGCAGGGCAAAGGGGCTGATTTTTAATGGGGAGGCCAAAGTTTGAAGAAGGGAGGTACAACTGAATGGAGTGCTACAAACATGAGGATGACAGCAGAAGCAGGAGAGAAGCAGCAGTGTTTGTGCTAGCATAGCATGGGCTGAATCACCGCCAGGCCCTGATGCGCGGCCAGCTCAGCACGTCTGGTTACTGGGAAGTAACTGGGAGCTCTGAGCCCCCAGCAATGGGATGCTACAACTCGAGTGCAAATGGTCTCACAGGTTGCCAATCCCTGTGCCCACAACATAAGCTCCTGGGAAAACTGCACTTTGGTCAAGTCTTTGGGATCTGCAGATCTAAATGAGAACAGTGAAAAATGAGCAAGTTTATCAGAAAGGTTGTGAGAAAGCAGAACATGGAAGTCTTGTGGTGTGACAGTCCCTAAAAAAAGGACAGCAAAGCCCTGGGACAAGCATGCAAGCTCAATGTGTCTGTGTAGGAGAGGTGTATATCTCCAGGCTCTGCCCATAGCTCACATGTGAAAAACCAGCTCAAGGTGACTGCTGAGCTGAAGAACTTGATCTGATGCTCCTGGTGTCCCTTCTCAGAGAGCTGGGCCCCAGGAGAAACACCATAACACTCCAGCAAGGTAAGGGACAGGTCACCCTACTTCCAGCAGGTCACATCATACCTAGAAAGTCATTAGCTGAAATCCTGTCATAATCCCAGACCTGGAGGACAAGAACAGCCGGTTCCCGGAACTCTGATTCCTCCACGGAGAAGACAGAGTCCTTCTTCTTGTAGGTGATCTCCTTCTCAGTCGGGAGATAGCTGAAGCGGAAGATGAACCTCCAGTTGAAATTGCCCTCCCCAGTCAAGGAGTTGAAGTGAACATCCGTCTCCTGCTTGTCATGGTCAAGACCCTTTATCCAGCTGCAGGAGAAATTCAGAAAGTCAGTTTCAAAAGAAACTCCTACCCCCTTGTCAGCCAACCCCAAAGGCAGAGCAGAAGGATGGAGGGGCTGAACCCCATGGGGTAGCAGGAAAGGAAGAGTCAAAGATCCAAACCGGACCAACACCTGACCAACGTCTTTGGTGGTACGGCAGTCTACGCAGGGGACTGGAGTGGAGCACCTCGTGCTGAGGCAGGGAGTACCAGAGATTCAGAGGAGGCAGTGGGGGTGCGGGGCAGGGCAGAGAGCAGGACAGCCAGGCTCTGGCCTCCCTCTGGGTCCCATCAGACCTTTTAACATAGATATCACTGGAAGGCTCTCCCGTTACTGGGTTGACATCATCAAGGATTACGTCATCTGTGTTCCAGATAATAACACGCAGCTCATAGCTGTGGGAAGGACACAAGGGTGAGTGAGACACATGCTCTCACCCCTGGTGCTTGGGAAGGCAGTTCAAGTCCACATGGGCAGAGCAGCAGGACTTGAACCCTCCTAGCACTGTGGTGCCCTGCCAGGGCTCCTCCAGCCAAGCACAGCCCAGCAGTCTTGCTGCCATGCACAAGACTACAGCCCCACAAGACAAACACCCACAGTCAAAACAGGCAGCTTTTGCAAATTAAGTCCCTGGTGCATGGGAAACCCACCCAGCACCACTTAGCCACAGAAGCACAGAAAGGCTTAGGCAGGAGGGGACCTCTGCAATCTCTGCTCCAACTTCTTGCTCTAACTTCATTGTAGATCAGATTGCTCAGGGTCTTGTCTGCATGATTTTTTAGCTTCTCTAAGGATGGATATCCCAGCACTTCTCTGGGTCACTCCGTCCCTAACCCAGGACCCAATGAGGGTCACTAATTGGGAAAATATTTTCCTTATATTCAGTTGGAGTTTCCCTTGCTGCAACTTGTGTCCATTATCTCTTGCCCTTTCATGCGCACCTCTGAGAAGAATCCAGACCCTCCATCTCAATAGCCCCATTATATCATTGAAAACAGATGATCGCCTTCAGCTTCACTTCTCTAAGCACCCAGAGGACATCTGTCCACTAGCCAAAATAGAGCTAAATGAGTAGCTCTGACCTGGGTTTCTATCACCTTCACATCCAGCCTTAAAGACATTAACCCTGCCCTTCACAAACACTTGTGCAGCTGAAGCGTTAAGCCCTATGCTGATACACCCAAAAGACCATCCCATGGCAAGAGCTGAAGCAGAGAGGAGGGATGCATGCCAGGCTAGCACAGACCATCAGCCTGTGCAAGGACTCCATGGCACATCCCACCACACACGACAAGGGACAGTAACCCTCCATGCAGGCTCACCAGCCCCAGCCCTGCTCCCATGGGTGCTACCTGATGGGTAGTCGTGGCTTGATATTGACAGGCGGTGGTGCAGGAATGTCATTTGGAAACATGTCAATCCACATGTGCAAGGAGCCCTGATGAGAGAAAACAGCAGAGACACTTCAAAAGACAGACCACCCTTTAGCTCCTCAAGGAGCAAGGGCTTGGTCCTGCAAGGAAAGCTCTCACCAGAAAGCCACTGCTTGGCTCTCTCCATCCCCAACACTTCAGAGTGATGTGTGACTGGATTTTAGATAGAGAAAAAAATAAAGCTATCAAAAAGTGCTTATTTCCCTCCCCACTGCGCTCCCAAGAAAAAACATTTCAGCTGAACTAAGTTCATTTCAAACAGAGGCAAACATGGCCCTCTGTCTTAACAAGAAGCATATGATGATGTAACACTTCAACATAACCAAGAAAACTAAACAATGATGGGTCTGACCCACATGCATTTCCAATGCCAACCAAAGCCAGAGTGACTGCAGAGCTCTGCTTTGTTACAGACCTCCTGTACCCGAAGGAATAGGGATAGAGCGTACCATCAGCAAGTTTCCAAAACTGGGAGGGGTGGCTGACATGCCAGAAGGCTGTGCTGCCTTACAGCGTGAGCTGGACAGGCTGGAGAGTTGGGCAGAGAGAAACCTTATGAAGTTCAACAAGGGCAAGTGTAGGGTACTGCACCTGGGGAGGAATAACCCCATGCAGCAGTACAGGTTGGGGGCTGACCTCCTGGAGAGCAGCTCTGTGGAAGGGGACCTGGGAGTCCTGGTGGACAACAGGATGACCATGAGCCAGCAATGTGCCCTGGTGGCCAAGAAGGCCAATGGCATCCTGGGATGCATCAAGAAGAGTGTGGCCAGCAGGTCGAGGGAGGTCATCCTCCCCCTCTACTCTGCCCTGGTGAGGCTGCATCTGGAGTACTGTGTCCAGTTCTGGGCTCCCCAGTTCAAGAAGGACAGGGGTCTGCTGGAGAGGGTCCAGCAAAGGGCTACAAAGATAATGAGGGGATTAGAACATCTCTCATATGAGGAAAGGCCGAGGGACTTGGGTCTCTTTAGTCTACGGAAAAGAAGATTGAGGGGGGATCTTATTAATGCTTACAGATACTTAAAGGGAGGGTGCCAGGGGGATGGGAACAGTCTTTTCTCAGTGGTGCCCAGTGATAGGACGACGGGTAATGGGCACAAACTTGAACATTGGAAGTTCCATCTTAACATGAGGAGGAACTTCTTTCCTGTGAGGGTAGTGGAGCACTGGCACAGGCTGCCCAGAGAGGTTGTGGAGTCTCCCACTCTGGAGACATTCCAAACCCGCCTGGACGTCATCCTGTGCAACCTGTTGTAGGGGACTCTGCTCTGGCGGGGGGGTTGGACTAGATGATCTCCAGAGGTCCCTTCCAACCCTGACCATTCTGTGATTCTATGTTCAGTGTAGGACATTGAAATGGTTAAGCTCAGACCACTGAACTGTGTAAAACTGAGGAGAATATTTCTCCTCCAGCCAGCAGTTACGTCATGCCCCAGGGAGAAGCCAAGGGCGCAGAATGGGGCTCTTGCAGGGGAGAAAAGCAGCACTGTTAGAGGACAAAGCAGAGGAAGAGACAGGGATAGGCAAGGACACTACTACCCACCATGGTGCATGGTGGCAGGGCTCAGAAGGCAGAGTGGGTCCTTTGCCACCCACACAGCATCCTCATCAGAACAGTGCTACATGGCCTGAGGAGGCAAGAACCATTCTGGCCCACCAGCATTGTGACCACATCAGTGGACAGAGGTCCCTTGAGGAAAGGGAGTTCAGAATCACTGTGAGAGGTCAGAGGGTGGACCTGAGCAAAGGACACCCAAGACCAACAGTCCTCACTTGACAGCAGGGCCAGCCATCCACAGACAGAGCTCCAGTCGCCCACCCAGGAAGGGGCAATGCATGGGATTCATGCCATGATGAGGAGACAAAAGGATAACAGGGGACCAGCCAGGGGGCTGTGAAACAGCTGTCCTGAAGGTCCTTACCCAGAGCAATGTCTAGGCTGGGCAAGGAAATACATCTCACCTGCGCAAGCCCAGGGTTCTCCGGGTTGTACAGGGACCGGATCTCCACATGCTCTGGTACCAGCTTGTACCCATATCCCGGCATCTCTTCCCAGTGCTGCAGGACGTACAAAGCCTTATGTTCATCATCCACTGACCAGTCCTCATCTGCCACTCCTCTCTTGTTCCTCACAGATGCTTCTGCAGCAGGACACAGCCAGGCACAGAAGATGAAGGCATCTGGCCAGCAAGAGCCACATCAAGGATGTTAGTCACAGGGACAAGTAAGAAAAGGTGATGGACTGGGCAGACAAGCACCTCCCCAGAAAAACAAAATGGGGAGAAGCAGGAGGGTGAGGATGAAAGGAATGAGTGATGAGGAAAACTGTAGGCAGGAAGACAAACAAGCTAAGAGAAATAAGGGGAAAAGGGGGAAAAAGAATTTACTATGGCCCTGGGAAAAAGATCCAGGGGACACCGAAGAGGATATGTCCCTCTGGGGCAGTTTAAGTCCCCATGTCTCTGTGGTAGTGCCAACAGATCCATGGATGAGAGGTTTTGCCCTAGAAATGCTCCAGGAAAGCACCACTTGTCACTTGGCAGTGACACATAGCTGTGCTCTCCATTAATTAACTCATTAAATCCATTAATTGACTCATTTCGCACAGTGAAACCAAATGGCCATTCAAGACCAAATCCCGCCATTGCAGAGAAAAGTGGGAACCAACAGGTGAGGACACAATGACCCACCCACCCCTGGGTTTATAGAGAGCATCTTTGGGAGATCCGTCTGAGATCTAAACCATCCTCAGCAGTCCCTGAGCACAGCAGAGGTTCACGGGGCACCAACTGCAGCCAACTCTCAGGGGAACACTAGGAAAACACTTTATTTCTCCCTTCCCAGCTACCCAGTGACCTGAGAAAAGGGGAAAGGGGCTTTTGGAGGCTCCTTGCCCTCTTCTGAGCAGCATTTCTTTTCCCTTCGTGACATAAGCCATAGAGGCCAGCAGAAAGCTGAGGAACAGCAGCATTGAAATGACCAGAAGGTAAAGCTGGCCATACACATAGATCCCCCCCTCTCTGGGCGGG
Source organism: Charadrius vociferus (assembly GCF_000708025.1). Classification (NCBI taxonomy): domain Eukaryota; kingdom Metazoa; phylum Chordata; class Aves; order Charadriiformes; family Charadriidae; genus Charadrius; species Charadrius vociferus. Next base: position 84,327 of record NW_009648638.1, read on the forward strand.
TCTGGCACAGGGATCATCCTTCCTATAGGCTACAGAGCATTGCCTTGCAGAACCCAGCCATGCACAAGTGGGCCTCATCTGCTCCATCCTTTCCTCCAGGCTGGATTCGATTGCACAGGTGTTGGGCACAGGAGCGAATGTGCACAGCAAGGACAGGCCTGTGCTCAGGGAAGTTCTCCATCACTGCTGGCAGAGGGCATAAAAGGTTGCTGTGTTCTTGTACATCCGTGGCCCTGGCTCAGTGTTTGTAGCACCAGTGAAGGAGGAAAGAAAAACAGCAAAGGAGAAGCAGAAGCTGCCCACAGGAAGGAAATCAACAGTAGTGAGAAGCAGTGGGGAGTCACCCAAGGCACCCAAAGCCACCAGAAGCAGACAACATCCCTGAAGGACAAAGCCATCTAAAAACAGGAAAGGAGACTGAAAAAGCACCACACCATACCACCATCCCCCCCCAAAAAAAAAAGGATACCAGTATCTTGCTGACAGTGGTCACAAGTAGATGGATGTACAGCTTTGTGCCAGTGGCAGCCACTAGAATAAGCTACACCTTTCTGTGGCTGCACAAGCCATCAAGCTTCCATGCAGATCACTCTGTGCATGTAGGTTTACTTTGCTCCACCCACTGCCTGGGAAGCCACTTTGGGACCTAATGGCCTGGATCACATCTTCCCCCAGTGCAACACTGCCATCCTCTGAAACCAGACCACTGAGCACCAAGGATGCTCCCCATGGTGACCCAGAAAGCTAGGCCACGCAGGGCACAGAGTGGGGGCAGCCAGCCTGGGCACTTCAGGGAAGAGAAGCTGGTGGGTTCCCAGACCTCTCTCCAGCACACGCACTGCTGAGCACAGGCAGCTGTTTAAGGGAGCAGTTATTGTTCTCCAAGCCCTTTGTACCTTCAGGAAAAGCCTCTGGAGGGATCTTGAATATTTTATTGTCCACTTTGACCTCCTCCGGTCTGTACTCTGCTGCAGGGAGTGAGTTTTTCTTGCATAAACTATCCAAGATCTGTGTGGGCTTGAAAGCATCTCGCCACATGTTGTAGCTGTCTCTGCATAGAAGGGAGAACACTGAGAACATCTTCAGCTTAGACACAACAGGTATTTTTCCTAGGCTGTGAAACGTCCTGCCTTCCCTATAGTAGAGGCTATGCCACCAGATCGCTGCTCAGATTTTCACTGGGAACACCACAGGCACACAAAAGCTTACTCAGTGAAAAGCTCAGGAAGCTCTCCTCCCCCAAAACAAGCCAGGCTTGCACACCACAGAACCATTAGCTTCAGAGCAGCAGCAGGAGCAATTACAGCTGCAACTCCTAAGTAGGAGAGAGGTTTCAGCAGTGCTGGGGACTCAACTCCATGCCCACAGCTAGTTCTCCAATAGCAGCGTAGGAGAAGAGAAGTTAACAGAAAAATGGCCAAAGATATCAGAGAATCCATACTGAAGGAGGCCAAAAGAAAACAGATGTCATGCGTCCTGCTGCTCACAGAACTAGTTACTGCCAGAGAAACCGCCCTACTTTCTGAAAGAGGTCAAAATCACATCAATGTCAAGCGAGTGCTTTTCTCACAGAACACCAATATGAAAGCATTAAATAATTTTTTGCTACGATATGCAAAATATATTAGTCCATGGTAGGAATTAGAGATACCACAGGACGGTGGTAAGAGTCTAAAGGAGATGGAGTTATCCATGTAACTTGTAGTGAACCTGTGGGGCACGTGCTCAAAGAATACTGTGAATGCCAGCTCCGTCCTGCAGAACTGACAGTGCTCCGTTACCCACTCAAACGGTAGGCAAGAATACATCTTGTCGCCCTAATGTATCACAGTAGTACGTACATGTCGTACTGAGAGGCCACTCCACAGTTGGCCCTATGCTTGCTGTAGAATCGATTCTCCAAGTCAATCTTGGTCTCTCCAATCAGATCATCAGATCCAACCAAATCATGGTCAAGTATTGCCACAGTGAGTTCTGATTCCACGGGAAATGAGACTGTCAACTCCACAACTCTGGACAGAAGCAGATAGGGTGAGTGCAGTTAGCAAAGAGGATGGAAAAAAACCATATACTCTGCTTTGATCATCCTACACATTTAAGAACTTTATTTGACAACTCAAAGACCTCTCAAAGAGTTTGGTTCTCCACACATTCAGTGTGTGCAGTTTTCAGTGTGCACATTCAAACAAAGGAGTTACTCTTCCAGGAATGCATGCCCTTGGATAGAGGTCCTGGAGCTAGGGAAAAAGCTCTCTAATGCTCTGTTGCTGCTTGGCTTGATACTTCGTCTGACAAAAGCTTAGGGAGTGCTTCCCTCCTAACCCAAAACACTTATGGCTCCTGTGTCAGCCGGAGGCAAGAGACGTGCCTGGGAGCTTTGTGTTACAGCACAACATTCTCCAGCAGAAAGGAACGGAAGACCACACATGCTGGCCACAGCCTGAGCCCCAGATTTGCACTATTCCTATTAAACCTGCTAGAAGAAAACTTCCTGCATACTCTCCAAACACAGGATTGAGCTGCTTTGGGATGTATCGCTCCTTTGTGTTCTTCTGCGCCTGTCCCACAGTGACCACCACATAGGGGTCTGCCTTGCCATTGGGGTCTGCTGGAGACAGGTTCGTAGCCTGGAATACACAAGAGGTACTACCATACATCAGCTGCAGAGAGCAACCTGCACAAGGAACACTGCACAGGCCCAAGACACCCTAAGCCTGCTGGTCAGGTCCCTCCAGCAGCTGCCCCAGCAGTGGAACAGGCACTTGTTCCCACACAAATCCCCACCCATCAAGCCACCAATGTCTCCAGCTGTTGGCCCACCTACTTGCTTACTGTCTCAAGACAGATGAGAGAAGCCGAGAAATGCCCATCTGGATTTTTAGCACCTCATGAAGCTACAAAGCATGGAAGCCACTGCTCGTATTTACTAAGCAGAGAATGGCAGGAGGTCCACAGGGAGGGACAGACCTCCAAGCATTACTGCTACCACCACCAGAGACTTACCTTAACAATGTAAACTCTTACAAGAACCTTGATGGGTCTGTTCCTTGGAATGCCCTGGGACACCTTGGGCTCCATGCCAGCTTCCTCAGTGGGGTAGACATAAAAGGAACCCTGCAGAAAAGACATTGCAAGTAACAGCTAGATGCTAAAAGAGACTATCTCAGATGGGATTGGAGCCACCAAGACCAGCTTCACCTGCCGTCACCAAAATCAGAGCCATTGCTCCATGCAGACCACAGACACCCCTGGAGACAGTCCTTTCCAAAGGCACTGTCCTGTCCAGATGGCCCAGGCAGTCCCTGTTTGCAAGTTAGGCTGCAGGCTGTCAGACCACTGCCAATGCAGAAGATCTGAACATCTTCAGGCACTTTGGACTGCCAAAGGCAGGAAGCAGCAAAGGTTTTCTAGGGACCTTCTCAAATCAACTTCTGCAGTTGATATTTCAGAGTCTTCAAGAGCTTCTGGGTAGGATGATGCCTCTTTTAAACAAGTTTTACTAATTTTAAAACTAGTGAAGCTCACTAATACTTATTTGCATACTGAACATACCCAGAGGCCCCAACCAGAATAAGAGTCCTTTATGCTTCATGCTTTCTCCTTGCAAGAGCTAAAAAAAAAAAATCTAAATCAGGGGCATTTATCAACTAACAAAAGACCACAGTACACAATTGCTTCAACAGGCACCAAGAGTACCCTGCCCATGCTGCACCATGGCCTCACATCACCTTGCACACACATGCACTCTCCAAGGCTTTGCTGGTGTCAGCATGCTCTGAAATACAGGTTGTCCTAAGGATTTTTTTTCCACACACAGCAAAAATGTCATTGAAGTTATATAGTACCTTGTACTTCCCCAGAAAATGTTCATCCTCATTTCCATCTTCATCCTCATTTGCTTTGCCACGATGAAGGGGGAAAATACACAGCCAGTCTTCAAAATTATCAAACTCATTTTCCAGCTCAGAGTTGTAGATCTGAAATAAGTAGAAAGTAATTTGGGGCCTTTTTCTGCTCTCTTAAAGGGGAGGAGAGTCAGAAAGACCATCCTTTCCCTGCTTCAACCATTTCACCTGGTGCTACCTGACCTCTGTATTAGTAAGTGCAGGGTGTTATGGTTTTCCTTTATCCTCCCAGGTCCGTCCTCAGATGTGCACACACATCCCAGTTTGGCTCCAAGGTCTCACTAGCTGTTTTAAAGCCCGGCAACAATGTGGGCCCAGCACACACTGCAGGTTGGAAAAGGCCAGATCTGTTACCCGAATAATCACCTGAAGGGTGGCGATGAGTTTCCTTTTGGGTCGATCAGGTTCAGCTTCAATTACTGCCTCATCTTCTGCTTCCATGTCAATGGAGGATACATTTAAATTCCCCTCATCTAGAAATGGCAATAGGACATTAGAAAATGCTCTGATCTCTCCCAGCATCTCAAGTTCTGTCCATGAAATGAACTCAGCAACAGCTTTCGCTTTCACCCAGGGCTTTGACTTGCATCAGGGTAACCGGAGCTATCACTGTCTGTAACAGGTGTCCTTATGGCATCTCAGGTTTCCCAACAAGGCATGGCTGGACGGGTGGAGTGGGACAAAAATTGGCACAGATTTGCCTGCCTGCATGGCCACTGTTTAGGAAGGAAGTGGGCAGAGACCAAATGGAGGAAGGTGGCTCAACCAGCCCACAGGTGCTGTCAGGGAAGGCACAAATGATAGCTAACCCTCTTCTTTGGATGAATGCTTATTTGTTGGACTGCTGGTTTGGGTGGACGTCTAACTACCACTTTGCGCACAGGCAACTGTGCATGGAGAGAGCACAGCTAGACCTTTCTCTGCGACACCAGCAACCCAAGGACAGAGAGGGTGCTTCCTTGCCCCGTTTCCCAAAGACCCCAGATCTCTTGAGCACTAATAGCATGCAGGTACCCTTCAGCTCTCTCCTTAAATAGGATTTATATCATTTCTATACTTACTGTCTCACCTCCCCAGGTCATTGCTAGGCGAGTCGCTGCTTACACCTCCGCAAACCTGAGCCTACAACTGCAACACTGTTCTCAAATCATCTGTTTATTATTACTGTCTTTCTCTTACCTTGTAGTGACTCCTGTACCTCAAGTGAATATCCCACATGCACACAGTGATACCCAGCTACTGGACAGTTTTGCCTCTCCACCATCCTTTCTCTCCATCCCACCTTTGCTTCCTGCTCTCACCCTGACAATCCCGTGATCCTTGCAGCTGATTTTTCTGCAGGTTTTTGCTCACTCAGGAAGGCTCTTGCTTCAACACAATTTTCCAAACTTTTACAAGGCAAGTTTGGTGTTTCCAACTTGAAATAGCCTTTGTTAGCCCTTGCCAATGTTTCCAGTCTCTCTGCTCCCTCTTGTGTTGTTTTTGCTGAATGTTGCAAAGCCATTGCCTGGTCAGACCCCATTCCCACAATGGGATAATGTAAGTCCTGGCTGTCTGCACAGAAGAGTTGGCTATTGCTAGAGGACTCACTATGACTCATCATTCATGTCATCATTCTCAGCATCTTCCTCATCACTGCGTGTCTGAAACACACACAAACAGTCACCCCACATCCCTGGCAGCAACGGCTTCTCCATCCATGCATAGGACACTGTCAAAGCTTTCCTGACAGCAGAGTCAGTAATACCTAGCCTGAGATCATTTAGCATTAACATCATTGCAGGAGGGTATCCAATGAGTGCATTAATGACTTTTTCTTCTCCACAGATCTTCCTACTAGCATTTTTGACTGGGATTTAAGCAACACAGGGCAAGGAAGGAGATCTGGGGCAGATCTGCTCCCATAGCACATCCTGGGAATACAGCCAGAACAGAATAGCACCATGAAAGCACCTGCACTGCAGCTAAAATCAGCAATGTTCCATTTTCAGGAGCGCCTCAACAAAAACTCAAAACCACTTGGGCACCTAGACTCAGGGATGTTTCAACACCCACTCCCTGCTGAATTCAGTCCACCTGGTGGATGTCCAATACCTGGCTACTTTAAGTGTTCTTGACACACAAAAGCTCACATGTTCCTGCCAATCCATGCCAGGAGGACTCCTACAACACTCAGCGCTGTTGAAAACATCTTCCTCAAGCCAGTGCAGCCACTTTTCCCCTATGCTGGCAACCGTCACAAAAGATTACCTGGTTATACAACTCCTTCAGGGACTCGTAGTACTTGGACCACCAATCCAGTTCTTCCAGGTCTGGTTTTTCCTCTTCATAGTCATCCTCCTTCTTCACAAGCTTATTGATAGGAATTTTCTTCAAAGGAACCTTAAAGGAACAGAGAAAAGGATTCAGAGGGAGGAAACAACCACCCAGGGCACCCATGCACCCTACTCTAGTGCCCTGGAAGCCTCTGGCAGAGGCTCAGCTTTCAGGCAGAGCACAGGAGGTGTAAAGCTACCTGTAGGCCCAGGTTTGTGCTTTGCTACAAAAGCAGCAGTTTTCAAGGCACAAGGCAACACAGTTCTCCTCCATGTGCCCAAGCCCAGACACTCAGCAGCGCTGATGAACAGCCAGGGGAGAGGAGTGTTTGGGTCCAGAGCAAAAACTGATGGTTGAAACCCAACTCCGAACTCCTAAACTTTCTTTTTTATGTGTAACCTTCATTTTGGCTTTCCAGACGTCAAAATTTGCTGGGCCCTACACATCACTCACCTTCACAAGACTCAGGGGGTGAGTGCTGGGACCTGGGTCACCAGCTGGCATGCCAATGTTTACCACAGTTTGAGAGGGAAGACGCTGGGATGAGACTTTCCAAGCTGAGATGAAAAGAAAGAGCTTCAGGTTTCTATGCATTTATTTCTGCCTAGTGCTTCCTACTTTTTGGCCAGTTGTTATTCCACAAGAAAACCCTCCATGTTACGCTTTAAATTGCCCTTTGTGATCCCCAAAGAGGGATGCTAGCCCTTACACAGCACTCCATCGCTCGGCTGCTGCTGCTTCCCAAGCTCCAGTCTGGAGCCAAGTGCTACAGACTAGGACGACAACCTGCCTCCAACCCTAACCTGCACCACACTGTGCATCATATGGGTCTCAGGAAAGGACTTTGCTGCTTGGCTAGGAGGGAGAAGGGCCAGGGATCTCTGCCACTAGCAGAACCTGTCTGCTGCCTCCACAGGAATCTCATCCATCAGCTCACCTTTGTGTGTGTCTTCTGGTTCCTCCTCCAGCTCTCTGGGAGAGAATTTCATCACATCAGACACAACATGGGTACCCACCAGCACCATGCGCCCAAACGCCCGCTTTTCCACCACGAAGATGCTGAGGGGAGGGTGAAGGTAGACCTGCTCTGGGAGCTCCTGCAAAAGAACCACACCCAGGATTCGCAGAAGCAAGGGTGATACCTGTGCCACCACATGCCAGGGAGGTCTGACGGCACCTTGCAGCTCTGTCCAAAAACCAAAGCCTTGCAGTGACAGGCGACAGCTGAGACTGCTCTTGGTGGACAATTTCACAAAGGCTTTGATCTGCAGCTGAACCATGTGGCCACGGGAGAGCAAAACCCCAGGGTCAGCTCCTCCCTCCTTGCCCCAAGCAGACAAGCAGTGCATGGGTGCAGGACGGCCACAGTGCACCCTGGCATGGCAGGACCCTCCTTCCCACTCACCACATCCATGTATTTGACCAGCTCAGTGAAGTTGGGGTTCTCTTTGTAGGCCATGATCACCTCTGACTCCACCTTCTTGCCAGCACACTTAATGATCACCTGGGGCTGATCCACCTCAAACAAGTTCACCCGTTTCAGGTTCCGCAGGCCCCAGAACAGGATCTGAAGCACAACACAAAGCCACCGGGCTGCTTGAGACATGCCAGGCATGGCACAGCCATGCAGCCTGCAACCCTGCTGGTGTTGCTGCCCCCCTCACCCTGCAGGACACAGACCCCAAGAGAGGCATAAGGCCACTCTGCCAACCCAGCCACCCAACACCTCTGGATGTTAAACTGCTGAGTCGGTTTCTCCCTCAAGTACCTCCATTTCTGGTGTCTCCTCGGTCCTTAAAGGCACATTTGAGCTTGTTGTGGTTTGACAAGCCATTTGCCACTCATTCCCAAACCCGACTCCCTCCCCAAGCCCTGCCCTCTGCACATACTAGCTGTGCTGTCTGCTGGGGACAGTCAAGTGGGGAGCCAGCCCAGTAGAAGGCAGCGTACCTCTATGCGAAACTCCTTCAGCACTGGGCGGATGCCCTCAGGGATGATGAACCGTCCAGCATGGGGGTCTCCCAGGTAGTCAGGCTCTTTGGGCTCCACGTCCTCAGGCACCAATGGCTGAACAGGTGGATCCAGGGCACACCAAGCAATGAAAGCCATTTCTACTCCATGCCACGCCCCCTCTCCCTCCCCTCTTGATCTGTGCTCACAGGCTCTGTCCCTGCAGCCTCCCTTCAGTTGAAAGCCAGATGTGGCTTTCAACAGGGAATCCTCTGGTGAGCCCCGTGTAACCAGGTCCTCACCCACACAGCTCTCCCCAGAGAGCTGCCAACCACGTGCAGCTTCCTACAAGCCCATTACCTCCAAACAGCCACTATAATCCAGCTCAATCAGCTCAAAAGTGGCAATGAGCTCTCCCACTGCTTTGGTGCCTTTGTAGAAATCGAAGAACTGCAGGGCAGGTTTGGTGTATGGCTCATCAACCAGCTTCACCTGCAGGACAGCAAAGGCCTGGCCGAGGAACTCAGGGGTGTCCTGCAGGAAAGAGGGGAATGGATCAAAGCATACCTGCGTTATTTCCCCACCTCAGAGAAAAGACCACCACTAATTCCAGCCAATCTGGGACAGCACAAGACCACTTGCCATCCTTTGCTTTGATTTCCTCTCCATCCAGAGCTAGGAGCAGATGAGACACACCTGCAGCAGTTCCTCTTAACTCCCTGTCTACCTCCATGCAGAACTAGGCAGACAGCCTCAGACCACACACCAGAGGACATCAAAGATAGATCAGGTTGCTCAGTCTCCTCCAGCCAGGTTTTGAATGTCTCCAAGGATGGAGATCCCACAAGCTCTCCGAGCCCCAGGTCCAGCATTTGAACTTCCTCTGGGTGAAAATTACTTCCTTATAGCAATTTGGATGTTTTTCTTGTTCCAGGTTGTGTTCGTTGCTTGTCATCCTGCCCCTGGGTACCTCCCAGAGAAGTCTGACTCTACCTTTTTCACCCTCTCCCATCAGGCAGCTGCAGGCAGCAATAAGACACTGCCTTTGCCTCATCTTCTCCAGGCTGGATATACCCAGCTCTCCACCTCCCCTCATTCTGTCCTTTGCTCCAACCCCAGCCATCTTGGTGGCCTCCTCTGGACTCACTCCAGTATGTCAATGCCTATCTTGTACTGGGACCCAGGAAATGGACCCAGGAAAGCTGCTGAGCTACACAGGAGAATCTAGTGTGAGTTACGCCATTCCCCTTACAATAAGAGGCCCCAGGAGAGAGTGTGACTTCAAAGTACTAATGAAGAGAGAAAAGAGAGGACTGAGGAGGGATGGAAGATGACACCTGAGGAACAAAGGGGAAAGTAGCCTTAAGAGCTACATCGTCTCCCCCTGGCTACCAGCCTTCTGCAACATGAGCCTGCTGAGGAAGTGAGGCAGGCAGCTGGGAGAGGCAGAGTGCTTCTCCAAAGAGGAGAGATCCTGGATCCTCCAAACACTCATCAGGACCTGACTCAGGGCATTTCTGAGCCATCTGCACACTGCAGCCAGAAGCTTCACCCCAGCTTATAGCAGAAGTCTGCAGAAAGACTGTCTCATCCACAGCCCCCCTGAGTCCCCACCACCACTGGACCAGGATCAAGCTGAGTCACGGAAACCAAACAGAGATGTGGCTCCTAAGTGCCCACTCGCAGCACCCACACAGAGCTCCTCTGCATTCCTTGTCCTTGAAACAACAGCAGGAGGGCAGTATGGCCATACTTACAAATTTATTGTGGCTGAAAAGATTGATTATAATGATGGGGGTCTCTGTTTTCAACTCTTCTTTTTTCCCATCAATAATGAGCTGGTCAAACACAAGTAGCTCGTTCCACATGGGGCTCAGTGTCTCCTCCAGCATCTGCAGGCAGATACAGGAGGCCTGAGTGTACCACAGCCAAACCACATACACTTTGTAAAGAGAGTGAGGAAGCATGGGTTGATCCTCTCCCTCACGCAGCCGCATGCAGCTGGTACCTGGCAGGAGGGGAGATGGTAAAAGCACGAAATCAGCACTTGGGGCCAACTTGCACATGCCAATCAAACTTTGAGACCATGCTCAATAATATATATGTTTTGTCAAATGTTCCCTGAACACAGTCACACTGCTCAGAGCACACAAATACCTCATGCCTGTAGTTACAAAATTTCCAGGACTGTCACAGCACTGGCCTTCAACATACCAGTAAGGACATGATGATTTTTCTCTCCCCAGGTCCCCAAGATGGCAGAGGCAAGAGTTTAAGTGGTCTCACCCTGGTGGTTTGGCAATGAGTCGAAAACACCACTCTTGCAAATGGATCTGAAAGGCCATTGTCATCTGCAGGGAGGATCCCTCGAGCCTGATACAGATGGGCTCGGAGCTGGAAATAGCTGAAATCTGGTAAGAGAAAGAGAAGAGAGGTCCCAGTTCGCCAGTCCAGCCCTGCGTGAGGCCAAAAAATGCATGAGGAAGAGGGCCAGGTAGGTAGGAGTGGGTACATCCTGCAAGGAATGGGTACCACTTCTAGGTGCACTCACTGTGGTTTTCAGAAGGCCAGCACATCTCAAAAGGTTTGGCCAAGCAAGACAAGCTCAGCAGGCTTCCCAGATACCTCTGGGAAGTACATGACGTGAAATGTGCAGCGATCTGCTGTGAGCATCTGTTGTGGGGGAGCACCACCAGGCCTCAGCAAAGGGGCGGACCTCATGCCCATTGCCAGTTTGGCAGCACATTCGGTGCCTATGAAGCACCCATCCTGCTTGCTGCTCCAGCTGTGACTGTGCAAACATGTCCTCATGAGAACAAACTGGACCTGCCTGTCCCAGTCATACCTTAGAGATGACATGGAGATGATCAGGTCCTACTCCTTGGACACTGACCCTGGGGCAGGACCTCTCACCTCTGCTCCTCTGCTCACAGTTAAGCCAGGGAAAAGCGGCATCTGCACTCACCATCCCTGCTGAGCCAGCTGGGAGGACTGTACGATGAGAGTTGGGCTATCTCCTGTCCACTCTCAGAGAGGTACTTGAACTCCTCAGGCAGCTCTGCCAAACAGTTCTTCGCATATTTTGTTACCCCAAGCCACATGTAGATTTCCAGTTTGGCAAAGATCTCACCTGTGTGTAAGCCAGCGACCTGAAAACACAGAAGGTTTAGCAGGTTTCCCATCTCAGCCATTCCCCCTTCAGACACAATGATGTCCTGGTTTGAGGTAAAACGGGACCAATTTTGTTCAGTAACTTTACTTCTTAGCTGGGCCTCTTCTAACTACTGAAATTAACAGCATATCATGCAGACAATGTTCACTCTCTCAGAGTGATAAGACCTATGTTTATAGCTGATGCCCAGGCATAGGATGCAGAGAGGCTCTTGCTTATACTTATTGCTATAACACCCAAGGCCAACCAACTTTGTTCTTTGCCCCGTTGGATGGTCAGAAGCGGAAAAGCATAGTGGGGTCCCACCTGCGGGGAAGAGCAAACAAGACAGGTGACCCAAAAGTGACCAACAGGGTATTCCATCCCATCTGCCTCATGCTCAGTATAAAAGCTGAGGGATCAAAGGGTCAGGGCTCTTCATTCAATGGCCAGCGTCCAAGGAGGACTCTGTCTGTCTGTCTTTGATCCCAATACAGAATCCAGATCCGGAATCCAGTTCCTGTCTGTCACTGAGTCCTGTCTGGGACTGCCCCAGTGCCAGCCGGTGACATGAGTGTCATCCTGGGAGCTTGATACAGTTTTGTATATATTTCATTATTTCTTTTTATTTTATTATTTATATTTCATTAAAGTAGTTTAGTTCCTTCTAAACTCATAAGTCTCTTTTTCCCTCCTCTGCCTCTCTCTTTGAAGAGGGGTAGAGGGGAGCACCTGTCAGTCCCATCTGGGGTTCCCCACATCCCCAGAAGCTGATTCAGCCTAAACTATGACAGATGATCACCATCAGTCAGTGACTGACCAAAGAGCACAGGAGACAGAGCACCGCATTGGCAGAGGCAAAAGGCAGTGGTGGAGCAAGAGCTTTGTTTCCTCATGAACTCCAGGATTTCAAGAAGGAGGACTGGAAGCAAGGAGGGAGAAGCAGCGTGAAGCAAGCAAGAGCACATTGTTTTGGTATAAACCCTACCTTCATAAAGACAGTCTGGATCTTCGCACAGTCCTTGCCTTTCTCCTTTTCGACTACCGAGTAGAGGATGTTCTGTGCAGGAACTCTTGCATATGCCACACGCCTGTTGTTGCAGAGCATCCAGACAAGTACATCAGGGAGGGTGCACTGGGGCTGGAAGGAGGAAAGAGAGGAACGTCACAGCAGAGGAACAGCGCATATCTTGTCCTCCATGCACTGACACAGCAAAAGCTTTGTCTCCTCACAGGAGAGACTGCTGGCTGCACAGTGCTTTGGAGATCCAGAAGCAAATGAAGGGCCCAGCATTGGGCACACACTTCTGAAAGTCTCAGCCCTGCAATATGGCTCTGCAGGTTTCTTAGAGGGATCTGTGATCTGCCTTGTTTTTCACTGCAAACACCAGCAGGATGCACTCAACCCCATGCCATGTTGGGGAGAGGGCGTGCCCACGAGACTGGAGAAGTGGCATTTTACCACACATCTTTGACAGGAGCCCAAGTGCTGATCCACGGGAAGGAACCACATTAGCTGACATCCCAGCAACATTGAGTGCCCAGTGTAAAGCTGCTCTTCAGGTTGAGAGCAGGACTTGCTATAAAGCAAATGCACAGATGGAAGCAACGACTTCTTTTAAACTCTAACCTAAGTTCTCTTCCCCATCTCAGTTTCCCTGACATTAGTGTTTGCACTTGTACTTGCCATTTTTCAGTACACAAGTAGCTGAAGCAATTTATCACTGCTCCAAACCAAGACCACCAGCCTCCAAGCAGGCACTAAAAATGGCAAGTGTAGGGGCAGGGCTGACAACAACATTCCCATCAAAGAGCAGGCAGCAAAATGGGAGGATGTTCCTCTCTGGGGGATCAGCTGCAGCCAGCCTGTGGAGCTGGATCCCGAGGACAGCTTCTCCTCATGGTGTGAGGGGCGACACCTTGGTCATGTTAAAGTCTACCCGCACATAGCTAAAGGTGTGGAAATGATTTGACTTCACTTGTTCTCCAAACTACAATATCTGCTAACTCCAGCAAACATTGCATTTTGGTTTACACTACACGAGCACACTGATTTTCCAGAGTTACTTAAAACAGAGCCAGTGAAACTCTGAAAACAGAGAGCCTCTGCTATGGATGAGAGATCTTATTTCAATGCAAGGCTGAACTTGCAGAAAGTGTCCAGGGTCAGTCCCTGGTGGGAGTGCGGACAGCATGGGCAAGGCTGTTTTCCCCAGGCACACTGCCCGCCACCTTGGGCTGGCCGGGCAGAGAGGCCCAGGTAGCCTGGAGCTGGCCCAGCTCTGCCTCCAACCCACCACCGAGCTGCCTGCTCTGTCACCAACAGCCCTGCAAAGCTGCCAAGGTTCATCCCTCCTAAGAGCCATTACATGAAAGACGGTAACCTCCAGCAGCTGGAATTTGGGATTTTACAGGGCAAGGAAAGACAGCAGAGGAAAAGCCCCAACTCAGGCTAACGAGAGCCCCAGCAGCCAGTCCAGTGCCCTCTCCTTGCCCGTGCTCGGCAACAGGGTGCCCCAGGAGCAGCTGTACCTCTTTAGCCATGAAACGTAGCTTTGCCAGGATCCTCCTTGTCTCCTTAACCTTCTCCTTGACATTGGTTCGAGTCAGCCGCCGCCTCACACGGAGTCCCTGCTTTGCACACAGGATCTGAACAGAGAGCATGGCTGTCACACACCCAGCCGTGACCCAGGCATGCCAGGCTGGCATTCCTCACAGGGGCTCTGCAGGGAAGCACCCATGTGCTGATCACATCCATCCTCCCCCATCGCACCCCGACCTCTACCACAGCTTGCCCCCCAGCTGCTGAGAGCAAACTTCCATGAACCTGTCGCAAGCCATTTAGTGAAGCGTGCTAAGAACTGGAGACTCCAGTAGCTCATCAGCTCTGCCAATACCAGCTGGTAAAAGAAGTCCATTAGCTTTTGCATCACTTGGGGCAGAAAGATGTATAAGGAATAAACATTTCAGAAGCTGGTGGTCTAAGGCTCTAGATAGTGCCTGGAGGAGGCTTTGCACAAGGAGCAACTTGGGGCCACAGAAGTGTGGGAATACGAAGATGCAGGAAACTGGGAGATGGGGCTGTGCTTTCATGTCCATTAGTTGTCCCTCTCCAGGGACAGGCAGATGAATGCCTGTTGTAGATCTGCTGGATGGGTACCCAGCCTATGGGCTGAGTTTCCAGGAGCAGTGGGTCTCGGTGAGCTCCCCCAAAACTGCCTGCAGGTATGGCTTGCACCAAAAGGCCTCCAGCAACCTACCGGGCATAAACACGCATGTGCTCAGCCACACGTGCCCCACAGGAGAGGAAGGATGGCATCAGGACATCTGCATAAATCTGAAGGCAGCCATGGCCAGTCCCTGCCTTTGTTCCCTGTGCTGGAAGCTGTATTGCTCTAAGCAGAGGTGTGAGATGCTGCAGTAAAAGCCTATGACTGATACTATGAGCCTGCGGCCCAAATTTCCTTCTTAGCATCAGTTCTAGCTGGTCCTCCAGAAGCATCCTTCAGAGCAGGGAGTGCATGGGCTCCTACCACCACCACCAAGTCCCACAGCTTACGATGTTGCGCATCAGGTATTTCATCCAACATCTGTCAAAGTTGTTTGGATGTGCCATTGTTTTTCTCTCTGCACTGAGTGAATATTGCCTGCAATGAGAAAAGCAGCACAGGCTTTGCATCTGCTGCACCCAGCAGGCAGAGCACAGCTCACACAGCAGGGGCACAAGCTCCAAATCCCTAGTACTAATCTGAATGCATCAGAACCCCCCCTCTGCAATGCCTTCTCTTCTACAAGCTTTTTGATTTGGAAGGTATCCTGGGGATTGGTCAGCATCTGAGAATCCCTCTCTACTGTTGCCATCCCAAGGCTGGGGACTGAAACGTGTATCAGACCCCACTGGGCCATCACAGTGATTGAAACACAAGTCTCTTGTCTGTGCAACTGAAGAGAGTGAAGGAAACGTCCTAACATTTAGGAAACATGCAGGAGTCCAGTAACATCGAGGCTGCAGCCTGTGACCCTTATGCTTCCCAGGACTGGGGTCTCCTCTCCAAGCTTGAAGAGCTACAGGGTCCTTTCCCCAGGTCATCCTGGTTTTCTTCCATTCATCCATCTCAAGAGGACAAGAGAGGAGGCTATGCACAGCCCAGGCAGAACATGATACAACCTCCTAACTTGAAAATAAGAAACCCTGGGAAATCAGGGACATGCTAACCTGCATCCAGCCACAAATTCCTCCAGCACCTCTCTGAGCCGTTCTTCTGCTTTAGCCTTTGGTCTTCTCATGAGCTTCTCCATGTCATCCAGCCCCTGTTCCTGTGGGGAAAGCATAACATTCCGGGAGCTTGTGCCTGGTTGCAGGGTCAGAGTGAAACACTGCAAAGATGCATTTGCCACAAATTACTTGTGCCCTTCTGCAGAGCTGGGGATTATGAGAGTGCTGCAGGTCAGCGCTGTGCTGCCAGGGACTCTTTGGAGCCTGGGGATAACATTAACACTGGTTGTTAAGACATCTTGTGCCTCAGTCCTTGAGCAGCAACTGAAACACACTGGCAAGCTCTGCTTGGATCTCTAAGTCCAAAAGGGAAAGACGAGGCCCTGGGAAGAGACTGCACCCTCCTGATGAGAATCCAAGGCTGAGAGTCTGCTTGCAGCAGCATCTCCCCAGTGCACACGCAACTCAGGACTGGCAGCAGAGAAGGTTTTTGTCACAGACGTCGCATCACTCACAGCTCCAGGGGACACCACCAGGCTGCAGCACAGCACAGGCAGCAGCTCTGCGCTCACTGCACTACCCTACACTTCTGAAGGGCACAGTGGGACTGAGCCCTGTGAGAGACATGGACTCACATAGGGTGTGAGGATATTTAAGGCAAACGTCTCGCAGAGCAACTGCGTATGCTACACGAAAAGCATACCAGGAAGGACTGTGCTACAGACAGACACCCTGAACACGCTACCAGGCGCTCTGCCAGCTTGACGATCCAGTTGGAAATGCAGAGTCTCCAGGTGTGATCCTCACAGTAGCTCCATACATACACGCAGGGTTTCTTATGCTTCATGGGAAGGCAGCTGTATGACCTAAGGGCAGCAGGCACAGAAGGTTATGGCTGCTGTTTGCAGAAAGCATCTGCCGTGTCACAACACAGCACTTGCACACCCAGCACAGGGAGTAGTGTCTGGGCCCTGTCCACCTCACCAAGAAATAGCTGTTTTGAGCCCTGCACCACAGACATGGAGTCAAGCTGCTGGATCTGCCTTTTGCCATCCCAAACTAGCGCACAGGGTTTCTAACAGAGAGCAGCACATGCCCAGATGAATGAGTTGGATGCTGCTGAGGTTTCTTGCTGCTATGGGACTGAGTAGTAGCAGGCACAGGGCTCTCAGCACAAACACAAAGACATTGCCAGGCCTGTGGGACAAACCAGGCAGCATTCCCAGAGCAAACACATCATCAGAAGAGCTTGTCTATGTGTCTTGCCTGCCCAATATAGGACAGCATGTGCCAGAATACTCCTCCCCTTCCTCCTCACTGGAATCAAGCCCTTAGAATGCTGCTTGTTAACCAGAAAAGGGACTGCTGTTATTGATTGGTCAGAGTTTCCCTGGGACCCTGTCCTTGGCCACCTGCACACATCAAGCAGACATTGTAGAGCCTGTAGGGGTGATGGGCAATGGCAGCCAGCTAGGCCATGGCAAACTGCAGGGTTGCAAAGAAGAAAAACACCTGCACAGCACTCACATTGCTGAGCAGACCTCTAATAACATCTGGAATAACCAACCCAGGAAGCTGGGGCAGGACCAGGGCACGTGGCAAAGAAGGACAAAGACGACTCACTGGTCATATTCCGTGGGCTCTGGTCTCTGGCTCTTTGTCACCGACTTGTTCAGTGCTGCTGAAGCTGGGGCCAGGACTTCAACATCCAACTCACTATCTGAACCAGGGTCCAGCAGAAGCTGCTTTTCTTCTTTCACTTCTCCCTTTTCCACTTTTCTCCATACCTTGGTCACAACTTCTTCAGCTTTGCCATAGTTTCCTTGAAGTTAAGCATTAAACAGTAAAAAGATAAGTAGGATCACTGTTAAATGAGTTTGCTACCTTGCAACCATCCTGCCAAGAGAAGCACATGGGCACGCACTGCTTTTGGAACAAGCAGTTCAGTAGCATCCAACCATCAGATCATCACATGGACAACCAGGAGGTCTGAGAGGGAGCTAGGTAATTGCAAGGAAGTCCTTGTGTACGCATTCAACTGCCACCAGTTCCACCAAGTGCCTGCTAACTGTCATCTACACCCTGACACTGGGGTCAGCAGCAGTAACTCAGGAAGACTTCTCAGCATCAAGCACCTCCACCCATCCAGCTTAGCAGGTGGGGGCTTGGACCTGCTCTCCTGCCATTGTTTCCCCATCACCAGCTGTCACAGCCCCTCAGCACTACCTGGCCAACCCCAGTATCCCAGCTTCCCCTCCTTTGCTTCCCTTTCTTGCTCTCAAACCTTTCTACCTCTTCTGACCCCCACTTCCCAGCAGAGCTTCAACCACTCTCCCCAAACAGGCAGTTCATATAAATACCGCAAATCTCCAATCCCATAGGAAAGCATCCAGGCTTTTAAGGTAATTAAAGCACTGTGCGTACTCCCTGGCCTCATCCCCCATCCTTCCCAAGTTCCTGTTTTGGAGGCACCAGCTGTGCAAGGGCTGGCAGCTTAGAACCGCAGTGCTGACTTGGGCTGTTAGAAGGAGATTCACACTTCCCATAGTTTCTGGACATGGAGCCCTGGGGAATACCCACCTATGGAGACTTCAATGCTGACAGACTTGGAGCTGAGAGAGGAGTCCATCATAGTGGCTTCAAAGAAAGCAGCGAAGAGAAGGAATTCCTCCTTCCTCCCCAGTGCGTTCTGAGCAAGGAGACAGTAATCAGCCCGAGAGCCTTGTGTGCTAAAACACTGCCTCAGCAGAAATTCAGAGCACACCAGGGCATGGCCAGTACATCAGTGGGATGCTGCTGAGGTCACCACCGCTGGGCCACCAGATGTGGGACAAGTTTTCTTGGAAATAATGTGGGGCTGGTGCAGAGCTTTGGCTGATGCTTGTGTGAAGCCACAGAGCTTGTAGGCTAAGGGATGGCTATGGTACCAACACAGCTGCATCTTGCCTGCCTCTCACAGGCAAAGTAGAGACCCAGAGCCAGCTAACAGCTCCCTAACTCCAGGGGAGAAAAAGTACATGCTCAAAGGCAGCTATGCCCTGGGAATAACACCCACGTGAGAGTCTTCCCTGCGCCAGGAAGGCAGCACATGTGGGGATGCTACAACCTGACCATGGGAGTGTTTTGGGGCTGCGGGTGTGGCCTCAGCCCTTGCAGAGGCTCAAGGAGCTCTGGATGGGCCAGCAAGGGGCAGGCTGGGTTTGCTTCAGCACTGTTACACCAAGTGATCCCACTGCCTCTTCCCCATGAGGCCTGTGCACACCACAGGCCAGCATGGGTCAGCCATGCCAGTACATCAGGACTCACCTCGGGGAGTGGATGAAGCTCCTCCACCTCCACAGTGACCTCCCCAGGCTGTTCAGCCTCCTGAACGTCCCCAGCCTCCTTCTCTCCTTGCAGCTGCCTCAGTTCTTTGGCTTTCTCCTTGGATTTCTTACTTTTCTTCTTCAGCTTCAGTTTGCTCAGGGCACCTTTTGTCTTGTCCCCAAGCTTCCTCTCTGTCATGCTGGGGCTACTGAAGATTTCCACTGTGATGGCCATGAGGATGCGCCCGCGATAGAAGACCCCTTCACCCATGCCCTCATTGAGGTCTTTGTGGATGTCCCGCAGAGCTGAGTTCTGGGGGGAGCCATACAGGTTCACCCAGGCTGGGCCAAATGTGGGGTTAAAGCCTGCAGTGACAGGGAGAAGTTCTAATTACACCACAGGGAAATGCAGAGAGACCTTCCCCCAGGAAGACAGCCGAGGACACGGGGATGCGAGCATGCTTTGGCCACTCCCGCTTCCCACCTCCAGGAGACCACCATGGCTGAGCAGAGGGTACATGGCAAGGGGCTGCCCAGGACACCCTGCCACAGAGGCAGCCGTGTCAGGCCTCACCATTCCTGCCAGGGTCCGAGATCTGCTGCAGGTCAATGTAGTGTGTAGCGATGGCCACATCACCAACATTGGCATCATCCAGCACCTGGACTTTTATCTTCCTGGCCAGAGGTGGGAACATCTCGATGAAGCTGATCTGCTCGTTCCACTCAGGTTTAGTGGTGTTGGTCATCACTGATGTTTCCCCCTGGGAAGGAGAAGATGTGAAAGCAACGCAGTCCCAGTCAGCGGCCAGAGCAAGGGATGCCTCAGAGCCTCTCTGGGAACGGCATGTCCTCCCGTCCCACCTGCAGATGGTGCTGGGCAAGCTCTGGAGGTGGCAGTATCCCTGCTCCTGCCCCCATTCCAGCAGTTGCTCACTGTGCTTCATGAAGCAGGGCTGTCCAAAGGCCAGGGAAACACTGGAGGTAAGTGGGCAGCACCACCAGACCCAGAGGTGTCACAGGGTCCCCTGGGAGCACCCCCAAGCACACAAGGCTGCCAAGGGAGTGATTCTCATCTTAATGGATGTCACAGGACCAGAAACCCTGGCCTTGGGTGCAAGATAAGTGCCAACAGCTCAGTAAACTCTCCAGAGGGTGTCAGCCTGAGTCCAGCTTGCCACAGAGGACTTCAGCTCTAGGATTTATTTGACCCTCTCCGTATGTTTAGGGACATGAAGTCTCTGTCTGCACAGTCAGTAGCTCAGCCAGTGGCTGTGCTCAGGGCTGGGGCTGTCCCCCATGCAGCTCTCTGCAGAAACAAAAGCCCCATAAAAGCCTTCTCATCCAGACACCGCACGTTCATGGCCACATGGCTCAGGACACTGCCAAAGACAGCAAGACTCCGCACGTTCATGGCCACATGGCTCAGGACACTGCCAAAGACAGCAAGACAAGGAAGGCCCTTTGATCAGGGACAGATGGCAGGACAGATGCCTCTGGCTGGAAAACCTGGCTGGTACTGGTACCCTTATTTTGCCCATCACTGCCAGCATCTACATGCAGAAGCGCTGGGTTGGACCAGTTACTGACGAAGGAAAAGAGGAGGACATACTTACCGAGATCTCTATGAGTCTGTGCAATAAAATGTCCCTTGGCTCATGGAATTCAAATAAAAAATACTGAAAGAGAAGAGCAAGACAGCTGAGGCCCAGGCTCCCAACATGGCCCCACAAGCACCTCTGCTTGAGAACAGCTGCATCCCGAGCATCCTTGCAAGGATGGCCCCAGCTACTGGGGACACCAGTATGGCAAGGACAGAGCCTCTGTCTGTATCACATACTTTGTTGTAGAAGGGGCAGTTTGTTGACTTCTGCGTTGCTGTGCGCCTCTTCTCCTCTCCAACCTTGACTACCACAAAGGGGTTAATGTTCACCCCCACCAGCTTCTGCGCTTCAATGATATTAATCCCAACCTGAGAAAATGCGGGAGAAAACCTTCGTTTCCAGCTCCATCTTGAGCTTGTTTCAGCAATACCAGTACGCAAAAGTGCAGGGCCCTCTTGCCACAGGGGTGGATGCTCGGGGCAGGCAAGAGCACAGCTGCTGAAATCTGCTATGGTCAGGACAAATCAAAATGGTATTTGAGACATTTGTTTCTTTCAGACAAGAAAGGAAATGAAGCGTTAAATTCCCAGCACCTTTGACAAGTGCAGCCTCCACAGCAGTACCGTCCCCACTCAGTTCCTGGTCCCAAGGGGATGCAAACCCACTGCTCCCACATGGTGGGGTCCACAGAGCATCTTGAAGAAGATGCTCTCTGTATCTTCTGTCAATACTTCTCTTTGAAACCTACTGAGATGGACATCATTGGAAATACTGGAATGTGGCTGTCTCATTTGCTGTGACTGGTTACAAGCGTAAAACACGGGAGAAATGTTCTCACGTTTGCTCTCAGTACAAGCAACTAGGCAGTTGTTAAGGTGAATAATAGCTTCAAGAAAAGGAAATTCCACTCCCAGAAAAGCTTCCTGGTTGGTCAATAGGACCCAGCCCTGAAAAGCAGGAGACCCAAACGTGAGTCCACGTTTACATAGAACCACATTTAAATCCACAGCCAGGCTGGGAGACCTGCCCTGAAATATGCAGGGCAAAAGATGGGACTGAACTCCATTTCACAACTTCAGAGTGGTTTCAAACAAACCTCATGTCAGAGCATTGGCCAGAGCCGCAGCTTCATACCAGTCTCCCAACATCTCCAAGAAAGCCCCTGCAGCAGCCCTCCACCCCCAGCCATGTACCACAGATGTCCCTGGGGGCCCAGGCAAGGCCCTGGGGAAACAGGAAAGCACCAGTCCTGCCTGGATGCTCTCCCATGCTCTGCTCAGGCAGTGTTTTGCAGCGGCACATGCGGCTGTCAGGCTGATTCTGTTCTCCTATAGATCCATAGCTAACTACATGGCCCAAGAAGAAATTCTGTTCTGGACTGGCTGATGTTGGAGCCATGGATGCAGTCTGCTCAGGGAATCTCACACCTTGCCCAGGGAAGCCACACAAACCAAGAAGGTATCTTCATGATAGAAGCCTCGCCGCAGTATGTGGCAACTGGAGAAGCCCAGGCCCGCAGCAAGGCAGCGAGGGACCAGAGGCAGCTGCAGGGACGCGCACCCGACGCTGCAGTACCTGGAAGCTCTGTGGGGTTGGGGTGGCAAACAGGTCCCATGTGGAGCAAAGTCTGGAGCGGCTGCACAGAAAAACAACCTGAGTGAGCAGGTCCCTTCATCTACATGGACCTGAGCAAGCCCCCACCAAGGGAAGCGACAGAAAGCCTTGCAAATAGCCCCTTGCCCTGGGAATGAGCAAATTCCCAACAGTCCCTGTTTGGGGCCATTGGAGATTGAAGGTTTCTGACATTTTGCAGAAGCAGAATGCCAAGAGATGTAAGATGCCCCCAGAAATCACCCCATGAGCTGGCACTTTCCACTCCAGGGCCCAAGCAGGGGCAAGAGAGAAGACCACGCCGTGGTTACCTCTTCACAGGGCTGAAGACAATGCCCGAGACCTCCATCTCAGACACATCGTAGAAATCTTCTTCCTCCTCCTCCTCTTCCTCATCTGTCTCCAGGCCTTTTGCCAGCTTCCTGCCCAGCGTGACAGCCCTCCAGTCCAGTTCTCTTGCTCTTGGCCCCTCGGCTGCCCTGCAAAACCCCCCACCATGCCACAGGCCGCATCATCAGCCCTGATGAGCAGGTTGTCCATTCCCCTCCACCCGCAAGGGTGAGCTGATACACTCAAGTACGGCTACTTACTCCAGCTCCTCAAATCCAGGATTGCGGATGATTAACTCTGAACTGTAAGAAAAAGAGATGCTTTGCTGAAAAACAAGTGTGTTGAGGCTGTTCACCGATGCATTTAAGTAACAGGGCCACAGCCATGCTTCTGCTTGGCTCTTGGCAGGGACATGAGCATCCTCCTAAGCGACGCTTTTCCACTGTCCACCCTGTGTGCCCAGTGCTTTGCATCCAGAAGCGACACTCCCCAGACCTTGCTGCTGCCTGTTATCCTGCCCACCCAGACACCCGCATCTCCCCCGGCTTTGGGCGCCACCTGTGTGCAAGGTGCTTGGGGTTGCTACAGTCCAAAGCCACGTTCTCTGCACCTTTGCAACCAAGAAGTCTTTCTCCCATCAGCCAGAAAGGCTGCAGAAATGCTCCAGAGTCCGAAAGGACTTCCAGGGTGCAGTGGGTTGTTGCAGTGACAGGCCTTCTGTGAAGACAAGGTATTTTCTGCCCAAGAACCCTGCTCACTTATTGCCACTGTAGAGCAGAGATGCATCAGCCTGGCCAGAGGTAGAGAGTAAATGAGGCTGGATTACATCCCAAAGGCTGCCACTGGCAAAGGCAGCTGTACAAGATGCCTGGAAATTTGCCCCTCCCAGGATTTCAATACCTGTCTTTCATTCGATAGACAAAGTCCTCTTCAACCCAGGTCCCAGCTGAGCCATCTGGAGGCTGGTAGTGCAAATCCAACTCAATGTAGATCTACAAATAGAAAATGAAATTGCCTGAGAGCTTGGCTGCCACAAAACAACCGCAGAAATGTCACGGAAAAGGGGAAGGGGAGCGTGAAAGAAAAAAAGTGAGATGCTGGTGGAAAGAAGGGGAAGGAAGGGGGTCACAACCCCACAAGAAGCCTATTTATACCATACTCTACTTGTCTGCCTCCATCAATTAACCAAACTCCCTCCCCTACAGCTTCTCAAACTCCAGGGTTCACCAAATAAAAGCTGGCTCAAGTTTCCAAATCTAAAATACACCACAGAGAGGCCCCTGAGAGCCATCTCAGGGCAATTTTGACAAGGAAAGTGGGGAGAGCCCGGCAGCAGAGCAACCTAACATGCAGGGGTTCGGAGCAGTCTCTCTGTGGGAGGCACAATGCAACTGGCAGACCATCCCCAGGCATGTCAGCTTGGTTTAAAACACCACAGGAGCCATAAGCACACCCAGAGTCTGCATCACAAGAGACATCAATTTAGCATTAGTGATGAAGAAGAACAGCCAGAGAAGTATGGGGCATGTTTGGTATCGGCACAGCCAGCACGGGTCTGAAAACCCTTTGTCTGCAGGTGACCAGCCTGATCTCAAACCAACACAAATGCACGAGAATTTCCCAGCAGAGGCCAAAATCGCAGCCATGGAGGAGGTCGCTTCATAGTAGGTTGAAGGGGATGTACAAGCTGGGTTGACAGCTCAGTCTCTGGAAAACACCTGTTTCTGTGAGGAGAAATAATCCCAAGAAAGCAGTAGTACTAGGAAAGGCAGGATGGATGCAGAAGCCTGAGATAAAGCTGGGTGAATATCTGAGGCTCTGAAAAAAAACCACCTTCAAACCACCAGGAGAAAAAAGGGTGCAAATAATTCAAGTCCCAGAGAAGAACAGGACTTGGAATAGCAGGAAGGAAGTTCCTACTTTGCTAAAGGAGCAGCAGCTGAAACAGCCTCTCTCCCATGGGGACGTGTCTCTTTCCGGCTGAGCTGAGGGAGGGGGGTCTCAGGCTGCCCCTGGATGGGTGTCCAGTCTTGCCTGCCCTATTTCAGTCCCCCACAGCCCTTGTGCAGCCCTTGTTGCACAATCAAAAACTAACCTGGCAAAATGGAATGTGGTTGGTTTTGGGTTGGAGCAGCTCATCAGCGTGACTGCTGCTGTTAGCGCAAGGGAAGAGAGGCAGCCAGGGGCAAAGGGCTGGGCTGCAGAGCAGCTCTGACCTTACAGTGGTGTAAGTGCCTGCACCCCTCTCCCCTCAAACCATTGCCAGCATGGAGTGCTGCTAAAAAGTCAGTCTAGTCCCTGTCTCTTTGCTGGCACAAACGTTTATGCAGTGAGCTGCATCGGGCTAAAAATCACCCTGGAAATGCTCAGTTTCCACCTGGACGTGCTCCCTGATCCAGCCAGCTCAGCAATACAGGAAAGCTGTGCTTACACCACTCAGACTTATGGTCTGGTGGCCACGGAGCTGCATCCCATGTACCACCACGAGGGTGAGACAGGTTGCCCCTGGGAAGGGCAAAACGGGGCACAGCACATCACAGGGCTGCCTGCCTCTGCCTCTCACAGAATGGTCAGGCTAGGAAGGGACCTCTGGAGATCATCTAGTCCAACCCCCCTGCCAGAGCAGGGGCACCTACAGCAGTTGCACAGGACGGTGTTCAGGCAGGTTTGGAATGTCTCCAGAGTGGGAGACTCCACAACCTCTCTGGGCAGCCTGTGCCAGTGCTCTGCCACCCTCACAGGAAAGAAATCCCTCCTCAGGTTTAGATGGAACTTCCTATGCTCAAGTTTGTACCCATTACCTCTTGTTCTATCACTGGGCACCACTGAAAAAAAGACTGTTCCCATCCCCCTGGCACCCTGCCTTAAGTATTTATAAATATTGATAAGATCCCCCCTCAGTCATCTTTTTTCCAGACTGAAAAGCCCCAAGTGCCTCAGCCTTTCCTCAGAAGAAAGATGCTCCAATCCCCTGATCATCTTTGTAGCCCTTTGCTGGACCCTCTCCAGCAGATCCCTGTCCTTCTTGAACTGGGGAGCCCAGAACTGGACACAATACTCCAGATGCGGCCTCACCAGGGCAGAGCAGAGGGGGAGGATGACCTCCCTCGACCTACTGGCCACACTCTTCTTGATGCACCCCAGGATGCTATTTGCCTTCTTGGCCACCAGGGCACATTGCTGGGTCATAGTCATCCTGTTGTCCACCAGGACTCCCAGGTCCTCTTCCACAGAGCTGCTCTCCAGGAGGTCAGCCCCCAACCTGTACTGATGGGGGTGTGATCTGGGGTTATTCCTCCTCAGATGCAGTACCCTACACTTGCCCTTGCTGAATTTCATTAGGTTCCTCTCTGCCCTTCCTCTCTCCTCCTCCCGGCCCTGCCAGCAGCCCTGGCACCGAGCCCTGGTTGTCCAGCACTCACTGAACCATGCCTGCACACCCAGCTGGCAGGAAATGGCTCATTTTTGGGTCGTGTTCATCTTCCACCAGTACAAAGGGCCCAGCGAGCCCTGGCGCCAGGGCAGGAAGGGAGTGGGACCCATGGTGCAGAGCAGAGGGGCAGGCAGGTGTCAGAGCTACTCACGATACCCCAGACCATTGTTAAGCCACCCAGTCAGCACTGGTGTTTAAACCAAAAGCTCACCGGGGT
The DNA here is from genome assembly GCF_000708025.1 of Charadrius vociferus. Taxonomy (NCBI): domain Eukaryota; kingdom Metazoa; phylum Chordata; class Aves; order Charadriiformes; family Charadriidae; genus Charadrius; species Charadrius vociferus. The sequence goes on from NW_009648638.1 coordinate 110,362, forward strand.
ACTAAGGCACCCTGCCACCTTCAGCCTTACCCCATCAGCTCCCCTCTGCTTTGCACCCTGCAGCATCCCGTGCCCACGCACTGTGTGGTGTGGGAAGCAGATGAGATACCACCTCCTACATCCATCATCCAGGGAGGTTTCACTAAGCCTCTCTCTGCTCATTCAGGCCCCCAGCAAGTCTCCAGGGCCCCCAGCCTACGCCACGTACTTCTGGATGCTCCTAGAACCACTTGATGGGTGTAAAGTGAGGGCACTCCTGTGTCCACACAGGGGCACAAACGCCACAGCACTCCCAGGCTCAAAGCGGCACCTTGGACTCGCTCCCATCCTCTTGGGAAGTGCCACACAAGGTTTCCCACAAAGCCTTCCTGATGGCTGATGGCCAGGCTGCCCGCGGAGGACTTACGCCAGTGACTCTGTGGTTCCTGTCGATGAGGGCCTCCCGGAGGATCAGCCTCCCAGATGTCATCAGGTGCTGAAGGCTGAGGACAAGGGTACCGAGAAGCCTGGAACAAAACCAGAGGCTGCAGCAATACTGTATGGATCTTCAGTGCCTGTCTCCTGGGGGAAGAACGTACCAGGATCTCTGCTCTCCTGCCCACAGCCCCTCTGAGCTGTGGTGAAGGCAGTGAACTGCTGCAGTACTTCCCATAGGGAGTCTGGCAGCCGAAATACCCGAGACCCACTGCCTCTGCAGCAGGTCGCGCCTCCACCCATCATGCCTCAGCAGCTGCTTGCAACCGAGCTGCCATTGACAGCTAAAGGCTTGTGCCAATGAAATCCCACCGAGTGTGAGGGAGCTCTCCCCTTTGGCAGAGCAGGGCTTCACGGGAGCCAGCCTGTGACTGTGCACCCGGCGGAGCTGAGGGGACTCTTCCCAGACAAAACTGGGAAGCAGAGGCTCCACACAAGGAAATACAGAAAGAGGACATAAAGCCGCGCCCACAGGGATGTCTGCAGCAAGTCAGGCCAAAATTTATCTGTTCCAAGGGGACTTCTCCCTGGGGAAGGGTCATCTGGCTCCCTGCAAGTGGCGGTAACGCATGGGGGATCACATTCAGCTGGTCCTAACCCCACCTCGTGGTACTGCTGTGGTACAATATCCGTTTGTACATTGGCCTTCGTCTCCCCGTGGCAGCTCTTCCAGCAGCTGAGCTAACCCCCTGCGAAGCAGAGCTTCCTACTGCCTGCTGTAAACCATTGGAGCATTTCACTGCCTGCCCGGGCCGAGACAGGATAAATCATTCCCCAGTCACCTCCATTTCAGCTGTAAGCTGCTGATCTCTCACATTCCCCCTCACCTCCCTCTCCTCTGAGACGCGGAGCCTGTCTAGTCTCCTACCCCCAAGGAAGGAGTCTCTCCACTCATCCCCCTCCTCTCCAGCTTTTCCAGCTCAGTGCTGCTGCCACAGAAAGGCTGCACACGCAGAAGTTCAGAGACCACAGATCAATACAGTGGTGTAACAATTTTTTCCCTTCTGTCCTTTCACGCTATTTATTTTTGCTCATCCCAGTGATGACCAGCAGCTTTTAAACTGTAATGCTGTCACCTGCCATTCCTCTGCTCCCCAGCAGAGGAGGTGTGTGGATAGATGCTGCCAGTGCCAGTCCAGTCATTTCCCATTTACTTTTTTGCTCAGCGCCATCAGGTCCTGGTGATTTGTTACTGTTTGTTTTATCTGTTTGTCCTATAGCAGTTCCTATTGTCATCTCAGTCAGGAACAATTCCTCTGATTCAGCTCCCGTAAGGAAAGCACCCAGTAAACGCAAGTTTACTGGACACAAAGTTCAGCCACATTTTCTGCTCTGGCTTTATCTTTTAAGTGTCTCACATGTGCTGTACTCAATGGTTTCCTCCACACCCTCTCTAACAGGCTTATGATGGCTTTGAAAAGGTTTATATTCTTAACTGCCTCTAGAAACGTGTTCCTGTCAATTTTCCTTCAGTTCTTACATTTTGCTTGTCAGAGCTGGCACCTTTCCCTGCATCCTCATGTTTCACAGGTCCTGGAAAGACATGTCTCTGCTCCCTTGCTTCCTCCACCACCACTGTCACCTCTACTCTCAGGTTTCCCCAAAGCACTTTACAACTGCTGGAATAACTGCTCAGTTCACAGTGTTGCATCTGTGCCACGTAGAAGCATTTTCAATTCTGGCTGATCCTTTAAATTTAAATTGCTGTCTTTTTTAAAGGTTAAACCATACTCCCACGGGCTTGGGGCTTTTGCCCACTGATAGGTTTGTTGAATTTGGGTGCAGCGTGGTCACGGTCACCAGGTGGATCTACAGGGTGAGAGCAGGGCCCCATTCTGCTGCAAGTCCTGCCTTTGCAGCTCTATTTTTTAGGGCCTGTTTTACCTTTGTCCCACCTGGGGGTCTGATCTGGATCCCTAGGTACTCTCTGTTATTGCTGGCACAATTAAATCTAACTAAGCCTTATTTAACTTAACTTATACAGCACTGCTGCCTTACCAGAACAAACAGCTCCATCTCTCTTCTGTAACTTGCACCCTGCTCATCTCCCTTCCATCAAATTTCCAACAAAAATTTTCTACTCCCAGTAGAAAATTTAAAGCCCAGTATGTCTCTTCCCCCACCTCTGCCAGTCACCCCAGCAACCAGAGGACCTACCTGTTGCTGAAAACCTTGCTGCAGTTGTAAACCTTAATAGACAGCTTTTCTCCCATGACGAGCTTCCCATAGTGAGGCCAGCGAAAGAGCTACAAACAAACAGAGCAGGAAGAGATGACAATTCATTCCCAGCCACGCTTTCCCATGTTTGGTGACTGCGTGGTCTCCTCTGCAAGGTGACTGAACCAAGGAGCATGACAAAAAGCTGCTGCGGTGGGAAGTCACTTTCCTGCTGGCCAGAGCAGACCCTGGAACAGGGAATGGAGAAAGGATGTTGAGGGGAGCCAGGGCCCCTCCAGCAGTACAGACTAAAGAAGCCAGAGCATTGCTGCCGCTCTGGAAGGAGGAAGATGCTTGTGCCTGCTGGCGGGCCGTGGGGTGAGACGCGGCGTGGGAAGGTGCAGAGGTGCTCGGGGAGAAAGAGCTCACCCGGGGCAGGGAACCACCAGGCTCGGGGACGTGGGGAAGCTGTGCCCGCGGCTGCGGTTCACCTGACGGCAAACCGACCGCTGCCCTGCGGCTGGCCAGAGGGACAGGTGCCTCCTCCCCGCCCCAGGCGGCAGCGGCGGGGCGGGACGGGACAGGACAGGCCTGGCCGGGCCGCAGA
>NW_009648638.1:114483-132617 GCF_000708025.1 Charadrius vociferus
GGAGGGGACGGGGGAGGGGGGTTGGGCTCAGCAGCCCCCGCGCACCTCCCGCCTGCCCTGCGCTGAGGCGGGGGCCGACTGCTGTGAGCGGGACGCCAGAGCACTTTCTGGGGACAGAGGCTGCAGCCCGGCTGCCAGCTCTCCGCAGGACAGAGACGAGCACTGAAAGGCGGGGACAGCGGGGGAGCAGCTCCGCAGGGCGCAGAGGGGAGAGCCGGGGCGCACCGTGCCAGGAGCCAGCTGTGCTCATAGCTGCACTCACCGGCTTGGCCTGATCCAGCTCATCTCACCCGCACCAGAACTGGTAAAGGAGGGATGCCGGAGCCCTTCTGGACCACAGATTCAGGCCAGATTAAAGCAATCGTACAATTATGAGCTCAGCAGGATTTGGAGAGCATTTCTTCTCCCGGGGGTCTGGCTCTCCCGCTCAGCACCCAGCGCCAGCACCCACACAGGCCGTGCAGGGTGGCTAATCCAGTTCTGCAAACATCGAGTGAACCATGCCTCTGCAACGCCAGGCTGCTTCGAAACAAGCCCTGCGGCTCTTCCCTTTATTTCCCTCTTAACACAAGAGCTTCCTGGAGTGCCAGGAAAGCGGCACCAGTGGCAGGGGAGACAAGCCCTGGTGGGGAGGATGCCACTTCATGGTGCAGCAACAGAACATAGCAGGCCAGCAGCATTTGGCACCACTTTTGTGAACCCAGATGAGGAGCCCATCAGTTTAGGGCAGCACAGAAAGCTCAGTGCACTGACCCCACACCCAGTCATGGCTGGAGGGGGGCAAGGGGTCAATTTAGACTATTCAGTGAAACACTCAGACCACTGATGGGTGAATCCAGTATCTGCTTAAAGCTGATCAAAAGCCATCATCTCCCAGTGGAGTTTGTGTGGCTTCCTCAAACACCTGGAGCAGTCCAATCACTTGCATTCAGCTGAAGACAGTGCCTCAGTCTTGGTGAAACAGGCCCTGGGGGAAACAAACATTTTAGACCCCCAGTAGGACCCTTAGCCCAATCAGCTGTCTGGACAAACAAGGGGGAGGGCATAGCCTGGCATGAAATGTCACCAGTAGTTATTGCTAGGTGTCCTATAAGCAAGAGGAACCCGTCCCGATGAGCTCCCACATGCAATAGCTTTTGATTTACACAAAGCCCCGAGGCTGAAATACCTTTGGGGACCGCAAGTACAAGGGTGCTTGCTCAATGTCCACTAAGGCCAGAATAAAGACTTCTGGGGTGTTCCCCATGTTTACTGTAGATAAAGCAAGAGTGTGATCCGGGATGACAGAGTGTATACCAGCACTGGGCAAGAAAAGCACTTTCTCCTGAGGAAGAAAACCTGAGCTCAAACCCGAGCTCTCATCTACCTCAGGCGACAACCATGCCATAAATCTGCATTTCAGCTATACCCAGGGCAGCACAAGGCAGGAGACACAGCTCCCAGTCTCTCACCAAAGCACCCAGCAGCCATCTTCACTGCCTCTAAAACCAGGAGCCCTGGGGAGAGTCAAGAATGAGAGAAAACGGGCAAAAGTCATGCCATCCCAGTTCAGCAGCTTCCAAGCTTGACCCTCCCATGGCTTTTTACCTGGGCCCAGGCCCATGCCCATGAAGCTCTTGTTCTCAAGTGACAACCACAGGACTTGTGTCCTTTTGCTTGTTCAAGTTTCAGCCACTTACTTGCAAGTAAACAGCATCTCCTCCAAATTCTCCTCTGCTCCTGCAGGGAGAACTTCCTCAGACCTGCCTACTGCACATCTTAGCCTCTTCCTCCCCAAAACAGGGAAGGTCTCTCCTACCATCGAGTCCAGCACCTGGAGACACCTCAGCTAGCTGCAGAACACAGTGACTCCACTCCTGATAGCCAGCAGAGAGAGGCGAAGGATTCACTCTCTTCCTTTTGAGTGGCAACTGGCAGAGGTTTGAAAGGAAGAGGTGAAACGAATTTCCCACTACACATTCTGCTGTCTCAGAGCCCATCTTCTACTGGAGCAAAGGAAAGTCCCAACGTGCTTCTGACATCTTGCCAAAGAAACTATTCATTGAAGCCAAGCAGTACACACTGCCACCGGTATTTCTTGGTCCAAACAAGGGACTGGTGAGCCTTCAGAACTACTGCTGTAAATATTCTTTAAGGACCACTTTATTAAAAAAAAAAAAAAAAAAAGATACACACACACAAAAACCAGCCTTAGGTTTCTTGTATGCGTAATACAGCGAAGGAGAGCTCTGCCTACAGGTTGTAAGCAGCTGAAAACATGAGTAAAGGACGCTCTCAACCACAGTACAGTTTCTCAGAGAAGACTTGGCAGTTTTCCTCCCTCTCCTCCACACTTGTAACACACTTTGGTTAAGGCAGCCACTCAAGAAGAGAGGTTGCCTGGTTTCCTTCAAGAACCTAAGTGCAAGAAAATTTGCTGCCGCAGGCTAGATGACAGAGTATTTCAAGAGAGACAGCCCCGCTGCCTGTGGAACCTGAGAGAACACATCGTGGTCAAAACTAGGTTTGAATAAAAAACTAACACAAATTCATCTTTGCTCAGCAGCAGTCCTAGACCCACAACCCTTCAAGCACAAGCTCCATACTAGTTTGTTTGGTGGCAGATACCATCTACTACAATTAGTCTAGTTGAGAACATGGATTCACACCCAGGTTCTGCTTTTACACAGGCTTGTAACCTACCAGTTTCATAGCCTGAATCACCAGGGCAGTCTTCCAATGTATTCTCACCATTTCCTGGTTTACCTGGTAGAACACATGAGTTCTTTACTAATTTCACAGTAAAGAAACAGCTCATCCTACTGCAGGACAGGGCTGCAGGATACACATTCAGCAGTCTTAGTGATTAACAGGTAACAAAACTAACAATGATGGACAACTTTCTCTGCTTTTGCAGCTGATCACACTCAGCCTAGGCTACCTCAGATGCTGAATCACCACCAGGCCAGCGCTATAGCAAAGACCTTCCATAAACCAAACCATCCACATTGCTGGAAAACAAAAGGAAAACCCCAGAAAGGAGAGTCGAGACATGTTACGTATGTAAAAGCAGTTTATTTATTTATGGAACTGAAAGGAATGACCGCTTATAGTGCAATGACAAGCCCAAGTTTCTTTACCTCTATTTTGAAATGAACTATCAACTTCAGTCTCTCCAAATAATCGTGTTTTGCTCTCATGGACCTGTTCTAGTCCCCAGACCACACCATAGACACTTCACACCTCTGAGGACAAGCAAGCACCTCTTTGGAGTTCCACAGATAGTTACCTCTTTATTTCCTAACTTCTGTGACACAAAGGAATCACAAAGCATCTTTATTTCAATGTTTCCAGTTGCTGGATTTTGAAAGTCACATTAATGTGACTCATTAATCCCACCCCACCCATGATTACTTAATGATTAATCCTCATTAATGTCCCCTCCCCCAAATAAGCAAAGTGCAGTGTTCTTAAATGGCAACAATGGCTCCAAGCAAGAGGCCATCACAGAAGCAAATTTTGCTAATAGAACAATGTGATTAAAAAGAAGACTGCAAAGTATGGTCACTGAAACTTAAAAATAAACTTCTACATATAAAAATATACTGACACTTTATGAAGGCACAACATGAACTACCTCAGGCATCCAACCAACAGACCTTGGTACCAATGAAGACAGAAGGGTCCCCATTCACAAAGCAGCTTGATAGAAGGAAAAAAAACCCTACCAAGGAAGACTGCAGTAATTCTCCTACCAAACTCAGCACTGAAGCAGTGCTGCATGAGCAGCTCAGTGCACATGCCCACACTGACACCAAGCAGCGGATGGGCCATGTCAAGCAATGATGCGTGGTATGACATGCCACTGTTGCAAGGTGGAAAACCAACAAGGTCTGTTTTTCTGTGACAAAACCTGCCAGTAGTTGTGTTTTTTCCATATTTACATTCCTTCCAATTAGGAACAGGAAAGATCAAAGACACAGAGCACAAGCAGGTAAGAGTGTGAATGGTACAGACTTGAGACACTGAGCACCCACAGCATGCAAGAGAGAGTGTGGTTGCAGACAGCTCTCTTCACCCCCCTGATACAGGTGGCTAGGGTCAGGCTGCAATCTACATCATCTTTATTTCCGGCAGTTTCATGGGTGGCCATCCCTGCCATTTATAGTATGACACCAGCTGCTTAGGCACTTCAGCCAGAACCATCTGGGAAAGCGCTTCCCGGGGAGCCTGCAAGAACAGGGAGAATAAATCAGAAATACTGCAGAGAAAGGATTTATCAGCCCAGTGACAGATTCAGAGCGCAGCCCCCTACCTGCCACATCTCACTCCCTATTTCAAGAGTTCCTTGCTGCATTTATGATCTCATTTCCTTGCCTGAACATTGGCATCCCAGGAGAGAAAACATCTCCTTTACTCCTTTAATGCTGTAATAGCCAAGAGATAGTATACTAAATCTCGAAGGAAAGCTACAAAAGAGCTGCGACAAGGCACACGGCTTCGAACACACAGGCAAACATCTCAGCTCTCACTGGGAACAAGCGGCTTGGATAGCACTTGAGCGTGCAGCTTGCTGCCTTCTCTGGACCCATGCTCATTTTTAAGATGTAGTATCTGCATATATACTGCCACCAGGACTCTTCTGAAGTTAAAGACAACTTACGTTTTTGAACTGTCGGAAAGGCACAAACTGAACAATGTCTCGTGCAGCTGGCTCTCCTGTCAGGGACTTCAGGACACCGTTGTCTCCGTCAAGAAACTCCATTGCTTTGAAATCAGCTTCACCAACTCCAACAATAATGATGGACATCGGCAGCTTTGAGGCATTAACGATCGCTTGCCTAGTTTGGTCCAGGTCAGTGATCTCTCCATCTGTGATGATCAGCAAGATAAAATATTGCTGAAAAACATTAGAAAGCACCCAGTTAGGGAGTTCAACACCAACGCTCACGTCACTGAAGGCAAATGGAGTAATTTCTTATTCTAAGAAAGAAATCAGGTGGTGCTGTGGATAAGACAAAACCAGAACATTAAAGAAACTTATGCTTAGTTCCATTTTTTCATATGCATAACACCATTCATTGTGCACTTCAGACTTCCTCTGTACTAGAAAATTAGTAATTCAATTTATAAAGAACAAGTACATCAATTGGCAAAAAGTACTAGAGATGGGCAAAGTGTTATTAAATCAACAAAGCTGCATACAGACTTCACTGATGAATGCTGCTTTACTTATTGATATCTCAAAAAGCTAAAGTTTAATTTAGATTTAATTTTTTAAGTTTTAAATTTAATATCCCTGAAGTGTAAATCGACAAGCCTTCATTTTAGTTACCAATAATTTAAATCTTAAGTATTAGAAATCTCAAAGCACAGCAGTGTTTTGACAATGTGTCAAATGTCATGACACAAAGACACTCTAGAGATAACAAGAGGGGAAGAATACAGGAGCTTTTCTAGAAAGAAAAAAAGAATACCTCAAACCAACACATTAGCATGGTAGAGTGTTTAAAATTTCCTTCCTTTCCAGAGGCTAAGGTTTAGCACCTGGTTCTGAAATGAGCAACCGTTTTTTTTTTTTTATGGCAGCTATCTACAGAATTAAAACGAAAACAAAAAATTACACACGCAACGAAAATAAAACTGAACTTCCAATTCCAAATCCCCGTTAACACAAGTGTTACTACAGTTGTACCCCATTACTGACAGATTCTTTATTTAAATAGTTCGTTTTTTCATCTATAAGAAAAAGTAGATTTATTTAACACATAAAGAGAAATATGAAGATTCCCCCAAGTATTGGGAAGGCTAAAAAATACCCTCAGAAATGTCAGGAACAGATGTCCCTAGACCTCCCAGTATGGGAAACAGCACCTCACAGTATGGGAAACGTATTCGACGTACACACAAACATAAGCAGAACCAAAAATACTGACACAGCTAGACCATAAAGCAAGTATCAGAGTGTACATCAAAATTCCTTCTGACTGGTCTGTCAGAATGGAACTGGTTAAATCTATCAGGAAATACGAGTCCTTCATCCTTAAGCAAAAAGAATGAAGCTTAAGGAAATTGAGTTGAATTTTAACAGCAGCCATGGCCACGCAAGCACACAAATGAGACATGCAACACAACTGTTGGGTGGCACGGATACTCTGCAATGCAATTAGCGACCGATTTAACAGTTCTCAGACTCCTTTGTTAATCTGGCCTTCTAGATACCCTGATTCTGCATGCCACTATGGTGGGATGGATAGTCAAGACCTCTGATATTTTTCTTGGAGGTGGTCTTTTTGTAGGTTCTTGAGAGCAAAATTGTTTGGAATAAAATATATAGGGCCCCTCTATACGGTATGCATTCCCTACAGGTGATGGAGCTTGGCAAAAGAGTGAGGCAACTGCTGACAGAGTCCAACTGGTCTAAAAGCCAACACAGCACCCCTGTATACTTCAACAGTAAGTACAATGCCAGCAAAGTATGAAAAAGATAAATAAATATCACTTGAACAATGGAAACTAGTGTCAATGTCTGCCAAGTACAGGTTCATATCAATGTGTACCAAGAGAGTACCAACAGCCTCTCTGTAGGCTGATAGGAGAGGACCAAACTTGGTATCTTGAGGAAGGAAGAGAACAGCACTTTACCATTCCATGGAAACACAAACATCAACCCAATGCAGATTCACAGGAAAGGACATGCACTCACTGAAGCAGTTCCTTGTTGTGCCGAGTGCGCTGCAAATCTTGCCACGTGGTTTATAATAGGAGAGAAATTGGTTGGCCCGTAGAGTCGGATCTGAGGCAGGATCTGGCGATAGGCATCCACTATTCCTTGGATCCCTGTAACACAAGGAAGGCAAGCTGCCACAAGAGCCTCACAACTTCTCCAGCAATTGTTTTGCAAGCATTACTAAATGGTAAGGCAAAAGGATAACAACTCTTACACAGCTGTGAACTCCTAAAGGGCCAATAAGCAGCAGGATAACAGCAAATATACAAAGCACAGGGCTGAAACCAGTGGACATCTGCAGAGAGAGGATTTGCAGATTTCTCCCCCATTCTGCATTCTTCACATCACTCCTTTGTGCCTGTAACATCACAAAGCTCATGGAAGTTGCGGGAAAAATAATCCAGTGAAGGCACACTGATGACTACCTTGTCATCCAATTTGTCTTGTTTCATTGCTTATAGTCTAATAAGACAACAAGGTCAGAAACTCTCTGGAACAGTGACTTTTCATTTTCTTTGTCTGAAACATCGACCACGATCCCTGATTCAGCATTCAAACATTTTTGTAACAGAAATAGCAAACCCTAAGGCTTTTCCTATGTAAACAGCTTTTCTCAGGTTAACTAAACAAAAGTGGTTTTAAAGTCTGATTTTAAATGGCGCGTGTTCTTCTGTGGATCCATCTAAATTGGCCTATTCTGAGCTTGTATCAATGTAGCTTCACTTGCCACTGTTGCTTGCATTGTCCACCATGCAGGTTTTAGTGCAGTATCTCTCAAAACTACTGCACAGGGACCCTTAAAAAGCAAAGACACAGATCCCAATGAGGCAGACAATGCCAAACTAACCAAGGAAATGCTTGGACTTTAACACTGAAACTCAGACTCCATTTTTTGTTGGCCTTAGATCAGAGAGAAAAACTGAACTGAGTTAGAAATGCTTGTTCAAGAACAATTCTGTGTCACTGCATGCTGAAACAGTTCTTAGTCCTAAAAGGTCATAATCCATCTTAGAGAGCAGCCACTAAAAACAGCTGAAACCACCTCCACTAAAGAAGACAGCTATAAAGAAAAAAAGCTTTTAAGACAACCCTTTAAAAGGTAACATTCAAACGCAGACATGTTGCCGATGAAGTAACGATGGTCTCTAAAACAGCCTTAGCAGATGGTCTGGAAGTGTGACTAGCACAGGCACGTTGCTGATCTGAAACCACTGCTACCTATAACATACCAGAAGTAACCAAGTTGCAGCAACAGAATTTTCAGCACAAACTAGCGATCAAGTTAAATCTAGACCCCTTCACTGGAGCTTATGTAGACCGCACAGAAGTCTGCATCAACACATATCCACTCTTGTCAGCATCCCCATGAGAGTAAATCTAGTTTCCTGCATGTCTTGGTGCTGCATCTGTTTTTCACCAGTTATGAAAGAAATACAACACTTCAAACATCGGTCCCTCTCAGTGAAATATTAATAAAGAGGTGTCCTCACCTTGACAATAAGGGTTGCTGGGGTTGAAGTTCAAAGCAAACTCATGAGATACCTAGGAAAGGGGACATTACAAACAGTTAGGGAACACAGACAGGGACAGAGCAACCGCCCAGCATTGTGAAGGCCCTACCTGCCAGCTAGGAGGAATCTGAGCTCCAAACCCAAACGCAGGAAACAGCTTGTCCCTGGAGAGAAAGAGCAACAATAATAAATGAGAAAGAGCAGTTCTTTAATAACTTACTATTCTGTTTCATTCCCAGAAAGGAGCTGGAGACCAAGGTTCAATTCCTGCCATAAGGAACAGGTACACTATCTAACTCCCCGTGGCCAGCCACCAGTCACCCAAGGATTTCAGGCCTGGGCTTGACAGTTTCAGAGTTTCTTTCAGTGCAGCACCCCACAGGACTCTCAGGAGATTTCAAAGTAGCAAGAGAAAAGTCAACCCAACCACAGGCTGGCTGAAATACAGAGCAGACAAACATATTCCCATTGCATCAAACAGGGCATTCATATCTGAAATGCACCGTCAGCAACAAGGGATTAGACACCAGCCAAAGCAGCATTACAAAGCAGCCTGGTGCCATAAAAGGGCAGACCTGGAGGGACAAACCAAGCAAATATGCCAAATTACGAAGGGCTGCCACGACCCTCCCTGGCAGTGACAGAAGCAGGAGGAAGCAGGAGAAGGGATCTCCCAAGGAAAGGTAGCACCTCAGTCATTCAAACCCTACAGCTCTGGAACAAGCTATCAGCCTTGATCACTGACACCCGCTGTGACACATTTTGATGCGGTGGCTAGATTGGTTAAGATTGTTACATACATGTCATAATCCTGGACTACACTTCCCACACTCCAGATGGCAATCAGGTACTCATTTATCCCATCTGGGCTGATGTAGTGAAGAGAATCTGGTGACCTGGGATCTCCGTTGGAACCAGTGAAGTCTACGCCCACCTGATCAGTCAAGATGATGACAGCAAGTCACTGATGCATCACCATAAGCAAATGAGAAAAATTAACGATACTCAGAAACAGGTGGTTAGACCAGGCCCACATAGCTCCCTTCCTCCCAGGCACACAGGCAGCCCGATACAGGGACAGGCAAACAAGCCCGTGTACCGTCTCCCACTGGGGTACATGCATGTTTAAGAAGGAGTAATCCTTTCCACTAATAGCCTGAACTGATTTCGCAAAAGAAGTTTAAGAAACGCTAGTTCCATTAAAGTTGCCACTTGATCACAAAAAGTAAAAAGATATTTATTATTTGTTTTTTGCAGTCATCATTCACACTGCATTTGCAGTCATTCACGCTGCAAATAAAAGTATTAATCACAACTTCATTGCTCTTATCATCTACCAAGATGTGAAGTGGGGCAACAACTCACTGTAAAGTTAATCTGGCAGCCTCCCATGACGTAGTCCAGAAACGAATATTCTGTCTCGGTCTAGAGAAAGAGACAGACAGTGTTATGCTTCCTCCACACAAGAACAGGTTTCATTATGATCAGAAAATAAAAAAAAGCCAAAAAACAACAATCTTCCCACCTTGCAGGATTTTATCCTAATAATGCCAGAGTTTTTGTAGCTCTTTTTCTTTTGTTTTTTCTCAGGATGAATGCATTCGAATTCCACCTACAGAAAGCAAGCAAGCAAGAAGCAAGTTCCAAAATACCTGCATTTACAGCAGGGCAAATTATTGAAATAGAATGGTGTCAGACATCACACAATTTCAGTTACACGAATACCTGGCAGAATTCTGAAGCTTAATTTTAAAAAAGGTTTGCAACTACTTTGGCTGCTATCTGACAAGTTAAATGCGATGTTTTTACTACCAGCATCGGGCAAAACACAAGGCAAGACCTCAGAAAAGTCTCTCTCCTCAGCAACGTAACTGTTAATTTTGTATGCAATCATGGAACAGTGTCTTTGAATCAGAGGGGGGAAAAAAGTCAATTGCAGATACAACCATTTCTCTTAACATATCAGGTTCTTTTTTGGTTAAGGGAAGGGAATGCAGTCAAACAGAAAACAGGGAGGCAAAATCTCAGGGTGGGGAGGACATTTTTTTGGCCCAGGTTGCAGGTTCCCAGTGGCAATGTTTCACTCGTTTGTTTCACTCACATTAGTTCTGATTTCACATGGGCTAGGAAAAAAGGCAAGAATCTCCCACCAGCTTTAGGATTACAACCACAGAAATCAAGCTGGCTGGCAAGTGGAAGCAGTCCTAGGCTATGTCCTGTGTGCGGATTCATCTGCCTGAATTCAGACAAGACATCTCCACGAGAATGAGAGTGCAGGTTTTCACTGCAGACAACAGAGAAACCAGCACCACCAGCAAATGATTCAACTTATTCTGAACTGGATGCCCAAGACTAAGTAAGAACAGTGCCCCTTGTAATCACTGTTTCTCTCTGTCAGCTAGAAAGGTGACCAGAGTGCTCATGAGGGTGACCAGCTCAAGCACAAATGTTATCTGAGAGAAGCCCTGCCTTAGGACTCATCTGTTAAAGCATGAACAAGCCTTTTTATTTCCACTTGACTCAGCGGTGGCAAAAGCAAGCTGAACTACTAGGGTATGGGCTTAAGGATGTCTTTAGGAATAGGAACGGTAACAGTATCCAAGGAAAACAGAGCAATATAATTCCCACACCAGGTTTTATTCTTCCCAGGTGCTTGCTTAGTAATACAAAGATACAGACAGAAAAAATCACTTTTGGAGGCAACAACTAAAAATATACCACTGAAGGTCAGTATTAAAAAGGGTTTGTGAAAGACTGAATTAGAGTAAGTTAGCGGGGACTGAGGAAGCTCACCGCAGAGCCGTCACCTCCTTTCTGCAGCTGAGTCAGGTTAGTTTCAAAAGTGCCTATCAAGTCATGCGACCCGTCGCTGTCGTAATCTGCACACTGTACCTGAAAGGGAAGAGAGTGCAAACAATGGGCAAGTGTACGGCATTAGGGACAACTGCAGTTGCTCGTTCCGTGACCTCCTGCTTCTGACAGCTCTGCAGCCACGCTAGTGAACTCCCCTATCCCATCTGAGCTGGTGCGGCCATCCCTATCATTAACTGAAACCTGCCAGTAAGAGAGACACCCAGAGTGAATCTCAGAGGAAGGAAGATGTTCAATTGCTCACCCATTTAAGTACACACAGTGAAGGTTTTAATTAAAAGCCGTCCCCAGCTACACAACAGATTAAAAAAAAAAAAAAAATCACAAAAATCCCCAACATTTCACAGCCCAGATGTATAAGTGTGAGATCATTCAGGACAAGATATGCAACTGGGGTAATGGGAAGAAGCAATTAAAAGTTTATCTAGGCACTTTCTGAATATACTCTTTTCTTCTGCCCAGAAATAGCATCAATTTACAAAGAAATTGCAATTTCCGCAGAGCACTGAGTTTGCTTTTTTCTGCATCTTATACCAATCAAATTATAAATACTTCATTAATAACCAGTCATGCTTAAATCAGCATTAAAGCTTCAGAACTAGATAATGCAAAAGAGTAATGCATTTACAAATAAAAACAGGCTAATAACTAGGGCTTAGAGCAAACACAGTAAGACAGATATTGTCAATGGTTCCGCACAAAATCAGCTACGAGGAGCATTTATAACATGCACAACACACATGACTGCAGAACACAAGTAACTCCAGAAGCAGTCAATCAAGAAACAGTTGTGAACAGCTGCTTCCTCCCCTGCTGAAGTTCACATGTGACACAGATTCAAAAGCTCTCTTTCTGAGGTCTGCCTTTAGTAATCAAGAAACGGATGTTACTCCAGTATAAACCACAGTGACAGCTTTCTCCTCAGGATGAAGGGACAACGTGAACCCATGGGTAACACCTTGATAAGGATGTCAAATTTGATGGCTAAGATATCTGAATTTGAGACAGGGTTCTTTTAGGATGACGATCCGCTAGAGATCTTCCACTGGAACCAGTAGGAAACATGTACAAAAAGCTGGGTGAATTATGCCCTAATCTAGCCACCTAAATGGGAATCACTGTGTCATCCTTCAGTCTCTCAATGAGAAAACACGATCACCTTAGAGACTGTGCTCCCCTTCTCCCCCTTTATCCTTCCCAACCCACGACCTTTCCACTCCTCTCTTCTGCACATTCCACCATGAAACAACTCCCGACCTCCTGCCTGAACTCAGCTCCACTTCTCTCAACAATTCAGATGTTTAAATATCACCCAAAAGCAACTGCATTATGCCAGGGAGGCCAATGAAGGAGGCTCTCGTGCAAAAGCCAGGGTGCAGGTTTCCAGTGCCGTGTCTCCTTCCCTAGAGAGCTGCAGAGCATTCAGCAGCTACCGCCTCACGCACCTCCTCTTCCCTCTCAGCCACGCCAATAAAATTGTATTTAGGACCAGTTTCGTTACTAGTTCACAGCATGATGCAGTTTAAAAACAATCTTCCTTCTGCAAGGGTTTTCTAAAACTGGCCGACATTCACTGTAAGCAGCCCAAAGAATGGTGCTGCTGCAAACAAAATCCTGCTAGCAACACTGCAGGACACTGTATATAGTTATTTACTGATTAATTGTTTCTTTGCAAAGGAACTATCCAACATTCATGACAAGGCTTGGAATACAGTCAGCAGGTAAAATGTCCCTTTCATCTACAGAAGCAGCTTTCAAAATTCACAGAAAATGGATTTGCCTTTATGTATATGCCACCAAACACGTGGACTGGCAGCTTTAGTCCCAATACCAACACCCACAAATTTCACATTTGCTACCTCCATTTAAATAACTATGGGGGAGAGACACTACTTTCATTTGCCCCTAATTTTTAACAAAACTGTCAAGAAGATTAGGCTGTGTCACAAGTCTGAGCTGTTCTTAACACAGACCAAGGAGAACATCACAATGAAGAAAGCATTACTGAAATATAAGGTAGCATCATAATTTGATCAAAAGATTTATGTTCACACACATATTCAGTACATAATCCTAATACATAGCTGGCCAAGCTGATGTTTACAGGACGCATCAAAATGTTTCCACTGTGCTGAAGTACACGAGTTCTCCCTTCACTAACTACTGTTATTTCACACGTAATTGTTCCTATGTAAATTTTTGGAAGCCTTAAACAAGAGGTTCAGAGCAGCAAGTATCAGATGAAAAATGAAACGCCAGTGCTATATTGTATTTTTTATTGCTGCTAGTGAAACTCCTGCCTGTCAGCCTGGATTCCCCGTTCTGACTTCCCTAACCTGTAAGTACAAGAACAGTATAATCCTCTTTCACAGCTATGTTGTGAAACTTAATAGATGCACATGCATCCAGAATTTTGGCTGGAACAAACTAACAGCAAAGATCTATCCTAAGAAGCAGGTCATTCCAAAGTGAATTCCAAAGCACAGAAAGCTTCTGGAAAACAAACAATCAAAAACCCCAAACAAACCAAACAAATAAAAGAAACAAACAAATTAAAAAAAACAAACAAAAAAACCCAAAAGCACAAATCTTTTTGGACTATAGCAAATAAGCCTCATGTAATAGAATGTGTAAACCATGCCATCTTGCATCAGTTTTGACAAATGATAATATGCATCTCTTTGCCATCTCCTTTCCACATTTGCTGCTCACTTTTTGACAAAGAGGACTTCTTTCTGACCTGAGACTGTTGATTCCCCAACAATAAAAGCTCATGACATCACCACATAACAAGAAACCCAGCACACCTGAACACCTGTTTCCACGTTAATAACCTCAGTAATTCTTTGGACCTGCCATGCTGCCCACATAAAAACACTAGCATGCATACTTTTTGCTAAACCTTTCAGATCAAACTTCCAGCATGAGATTTCTTCACGGACAGGATGAGGCAGGAAAATTCTGCAAATGGAATGCATTTAGGAGTTGGATAAGCAGAGAGAGACTATACTCACATAGAACTATCTACGGATTTAAATGCCTTTATATTATGAATGCATTGCTTAGAACAGAAATTAACAAATTAATTTGCTATCAGATTTTCTTTTGCAGAAACTTATTAAAAGATGTAATTGTTCTGCCACCACCTTCATAAGCCAGGATCAGAGAGGATCAGTAATCACATACAAGACCACCAGGAATTGCAGTTCTGACTCAATTCTAGTTGAAACAGATTGAAAGAGAGTTGGGAAGAGCCTGCCAGTCTCATGAATGGATGAATTTGACAGATGCATTAAGATCCTCTCTGTGTCAGTATCCTAAGGCCCTCAAGCTTATCCAACATATATGAGCTTCTCAGTTAACTTAGAAACAGTGCTAGAAACCCACAATTAAAAAAAACAAACAGCCAAAAAAACCAACACACAAACCACCAAAACCCAACCCCAAACCCTGGCCAGAATAGTGAAAAAAAATCAGTTATAATTCTTCTTACAACTAATCATTAGAAAGCGCGTCACTTGTGTATTTCCCAACTTCTTAATTTGACAACTCGTAAGTTTTAATACAGACTTCATACTTAAAAGACATATAATCATTTATCTGCCACACTGCTATTCTAGAAAGGCAATCTAAAAATTTCAATGACTAGACAATCTGATAAACTCATAGTTAACATCAACATAGATTGCATCACTTACAACAACAAAAAAAGAGAATTTCTGAAGGCTGTACCTTGATAGGTTTATTAAAATCTCCACCACAGAATGTTTGCAAGGGAACACTGAACTTCCTCCAGCATGGATTTAAGTTGTTCTTAATCACCTGAAAAAAAATACAGCATAATGTCATGTAAGGGATGCGATGTGCAAGTAAGTCACTAAGAAACATAACATGAGGGTTCTGCACGGCTGCCTAAGGACAGCCTCGGTCAGTTCAACCCTGACATGCATGGACACCCAAGCCAAAGCTCTGGAGGAAATAAAAGCTTGAAGTTCAGGATAAAGTTAAATTTTAGAGCCACGCCAACCTAACAGCTCATCACCACTGACAGGGAGGAGAGTCCTGCCACTCTTCTCAATTGGTACACGGTTGGACTCTTCACTGAGCCAGCTTAATCCAGTCACCAGGCAGCAAATAAACCATTTGCTGCCAGGTCAGTGAGCAGAATCCCTTTTTTAGGATACAAGCCAACTTTCATTGCAGAACCGGTGCAATGCACGACCAGGAGTGGGACTCCCATGTTTGGAAGGAGCAAGCTGTCTGATCAACTCAAGAAAAACATCAGCGTAGAAATACTACCTCTGATCTGTACACCAGCTGCCATGTTCCAGCATCACTCTGCTTGTAAAACTCCAAAAATGGATCCGATTTACCTAATAAATCCTGCAAACAAAACCCCAACAGAAGTAATCAGCCTCCTACATTTTACTCAGATGAGAGAAGGGTGGGCTAATCAGTGCACAGTACTTCAAAAAAAGCACAAAGTCAAACAAACTATACATTTGTTTTCCTCTCTTTTTACTTTTCTCTTTTAAACTACTGCACTTTCTAAGTCATCAGAATTTATCAGCCCTGACTCCAAGACCACCTCCTCAGACCATTCTTGTCACTATAAATCACGTAATTTCGCTGACTGAGCAGTGAGGTCACTAAATCCTTGGATTGGTCTTTGGTTTAAAATAACATCAAGGCAGCATACTTAAATTTCCACCTTGTCTTCCCTAACATTACAGAAAGCTCAGTCCATGGCTACAATATTCATCTGAGACAATTATGCAATTGAACTGTATTAATTTGTAGAATATTCCAAAGCTAAAATAATCCCTCGAAACCTAAACCTGGTGTTTGAGTTTCTGGTTTGACACTGTGGTTTTCAACATGAAATTATGTCTCCATTTTACTTCATTGTAAGCAATGAAACACAGTGAGCCTTTTTTCATACATGGATTACCTAGCTTACTTGAATGTCTGCAAATTCAGATTCCTGGCCAAAAGGCACTAACTGCAAATATGGCAGAAACATGCAATATAATTAAAAAAAAAATCAGTACCTTTTTGTCCAAATTTCGGGCTTCAATTTCCAAGTACACAACCCTGGTATCTTTAATCTCCTCTGCTGAAATCTGTGCCACAGAAATTTAAAAAAAAAAAAAAAAATCCAAGAAACCCCTCAGAGTTTTGCTTGTACTTTGTCCATAAAAGAAACTGTAGTTACAAATAACTATCCTTCCATGTACATGTGCTACAGGTGTAGCATTTGAAGATACACCGACAGAAAACCAGAAATGTTACTTTGTCCCAGACAACATATGAAAGAACAAGAAACCGTACTTTCCACACAAAAAACTTATTTACCGTAATGGTGCCCTTTCCTGCCGGCTTTCCCTGCTTCAATTCCAGTGGTCGGGTGAACACCGAGCTGGACACAACCTAAGGTTAAAAGACAGATGATATAAATACCAAGTTAGAGTTAGATGCTCTTCAGGAGCAAAATTTTCAAACTCTCCTAAAAGATCTAAAAAGATTTAAATGCATTTCCAACAGGGACAACCATCAGAGTTTGTGATCCCAAACAGTCTGAAAATTATCTTCTCACTATCCACAAAACAGTACCCACTAATATGTCTCCGAACTTAACTTTAGCCTCCTGTTTTTGCTACCCCCGAGACACAAGAGGCACTTTTATCACAAATAGCCAAAAAGCTATTAAAATCAGAAAAGGCTACTTAATTTATCAAGTCTTTCTACAATACCATGAACACCATTTTTTCTCTCCTACCTAGCTATATGAACCCCTCCTCAGGAAATGAATACTGAATCTCAAATAGCCTTATTTCCCCAAATTTACTGCCTGATGATCACTTTGTGCAAAGGAAACTCCTTTAGAGCTCTCCAAGCACCATGCCTTCCTTACTCCCAGACTACCTTTAGTGCTACAAGTGCCTCCTAAGTTAAGCAATTAATTGCAAACCATATGCATTTCTAACCTTCGCTTTGTGATTGACACAATGATTTTTTTAACAACATTCAATGGCAATGCAAACTAACCCGTTCAACAAGATGTTTTCAAATTTGAATGCATCAAAGCCTTTGATAAAGCAGTCTTTCACCCCATTTTTCATAATAAACCCAATGCTTGGTGCTGCTTTGTAGATCCCTTAACACACCTCTATGCATACCTGTCCCAGCGTGCACTCGATCCCTCCAAGGTAGTCATCGTCATTTAAATCAAAGGACTTGTTATCGATATCATACACGCCGAATTTCAGCTTCTGCACTTTCTCAAAATAGTAGTCCACAACCAGTTTCTTGCAGAATTCGGGGTTTTGGCAGTTCTTGATCCTCTCTGTGCGATCCAGCTGCACAAACATGGAAGCAAAGCCGTTGACAACCAGCAAGAAGAACGCTTTCTCCCACACAGCTTTTCCTCTGCAGCCCCAGGCCCCTGCGCTTGGCCAACACAGGCACCAGCCAGACCGCACACGCAGGACTGCGCCTCCTGCTTGGTGACAAACCAGGCCCTGCCGCTGGCCTGACCGATGTCTTGTGAGAAGGGAAACTGCATTGGATAATAAAGGTTAAAGTATGGGAAAACTCTGAAAATTAGGGGGAAAAAAAGGCTGGTGAACACTACTCTGGGCTGCGTGCTCCGGGGTAAAGGAAAGAGGACAGGTCGCGCGGTAACAGGCAAAGGAACACCCCGATGCAGCCCTAAGCCAACGCACGAGCAGTTAATGAGACCAACGAAGGCAGAGCTCCGGAGTCTGTGCGCGGGCACGGGGGACTGCTCGCGGAATGCAACTCTGAACCGCCCGCACCCTGTGCCTTCCCGGAGCACCGGGGATGGGAGCGCCCCGGGGCCAAGCAGGGCTGCCTCCGCCCTTACCTCAGCCCAGCGGCCGCCGCCCGCGTCCTGCAGCACCACGCAGAGGGGGTCGGACCTGGAGCCCAGGTCCCTGTCGAGGAGGCTCCGGCAGGTCACCGACAGCTCCACCCTGGACACGCACCCGGCCATCTGCGGGCAGAGCAGAAGGTCAGACCCA
>NW_009648638.1:132776-160632 GCF_000708025.1 Charadrius vociferus
GGTAGGAGTCGCCCGAAGGGCCCGATCCCCACCGCCCCGCGCTCCCCGGGAAGGGGGGGCGGCGATGTTAAACACCGTCTGGCCTGTTGTCACTGAATGGGGACAGGCGTCGGTCGCACGGCCCCTGGAGCCCGGCATCTGCCCGGGCAGACGCTCTCGCAGCCCCGCACTCCCCAGGGCAGGGCGCCGGGCCGACGGCGAAGCGGGGCGGGAGCGGGCTGGGCCCCCCCGGCTGCCCCTTCCAGCCTGGCCGGGGGGCGCGGGGCGCGAGCTGTTCCGCCTCCAGAAAAAAACTAACATAATCTCGTAACAGGGCGATAACTAAATTTTATTACATATCAAACCGCAGACACTTGTGTTCAGGGAACAGCTATAACTCTCAAAACTGAGTTTAGAAGATAAGCCTCCAAGCATCAAAACATTCGAGAGACTGTTTTGACAGCTTGAGAGCTCTAACAAGTACTTTAAATGTGATTATTTCATAGAGAAGCTCCTTGAGAGTTCAGAAAACAAGGAAATAATTGTTTGGCCTTTCCGGTATCTGAGTATCCCCATGGCTTTCTCACACTTGCAGGGTGTAAATATTTATCTCAATGAAGAGGTGAGCTTTTATTAGCCAACATTTAATGCCTTAGACCTCCCAGTCTGCAGTCTACCCTGGACAGATGTTAACGACGTCACTTAATATGCTATTGCATGGCACCCGGATGCTCCCGGATGGTGGCAGGAAAGAACCGGCACTCAGTAAGAATTAGCAAAGCTTTAGGCAAAGAGGATCACAGTTCAGCTTTCTACTGAGGTCATCAACATCATCTGCTTTAACGCCAGCATTTTCAGGCTAGTTTGAAGTAGTCTGGTCAACTGTTCAAACTACTAGTTAGAGCCATCCATCTTCCCCTTCAGTTGCCTTTAACGCTATTAATTAAGATTCACAGAAGAAACCATTGCCTTTAATAAATGCATTTCTCCTAAAATCACAAATCCCAGGTACCAGTTTTTTTCTTTACCTACATGTACCATTCCACCAGACCAGCTTATACCTCATGCAGTCTGATGTCTGTGCACTCTGCAGTTCTACAGACAACCGCGCACCTTTGGATGGCACCAGCTGTTTGACAACAGGAAGGCCAGGACAGCCAGCTCCAGTGCCAACATTTCTCCTCTGTTTTCCTCTACCGCCACAGACACTTCTGTACCAAACCAGGAGCCACCTTTTCTTCCCACTAGAGCACAGAAGATCAGAAGTAAAGTTAACCTCAAACAAACAGCTCTCTGTAAGCTTTAGCATCCCCAAGCAGCAGCTGTTCCTTTCTGGGAAGACACCATTACTATAGGTCTCAACTTGCTCGCAGAACAAGTCCGTCCGTATTTATTCCATGTTAAAAAGACACCAATAAAGAAAAGTTAAAAGTTAGAGTTGGGAACTGTTGAACCAGACAATGAAGCCAGGAGGTGAAGTGACACAAGTCCTCAAACCCCACCACCTCCCACCTGCTATCTGAATCTCTTCTACACATCAATAGCAATCAAATGATGAAAATACTCCACTTTCAAGGATATAATACACTCATACCCAGAAAGCTGTCTCATCCTACTGTTTTAGATTTAGTAATGGCATAGGATTTCCCTTGAAACACAGCCCAGACATTCTGCTGAGCCCCTAGGAAGTTACAAAGCACGAGGGATCCATCCTTTCCTGCTACATCCTCCTGCTCCATCTGGAGACGGCAGGGCACCAGCTGATGCATGCAACACTCAGGATGCAACAGAGTACAGCCAGGCCAGTTGTTTGGAGCTGTTCTAACAGGCTACGCTCCCTCCTTGCCAACTGGGGGACTAACACGAAAGTGGGTTTAAAAACTATAGACAGAACCCTTATGGAAAGAAGAGGGATAGCTCCTTAACAGATTCAGATTTAAAAAAAAAAAAAAAAGCGCATTTAATCTGATACACATTAGTTTGAACCTCAGCCAGAAATTGTTTATATATTCCTGCCTACTGACATCCTTGAAGAGCCCACACAAAGTTGTTTTTTTTTTTCACTTCACAGCTTTCCAAATACACTGTGTTCTCCAGTTTCAATCCATTCCTTGAATAATAACAGCCAAAAATCCTGATCATAGACTAGTCTGGGTATCTCAGCAGCAAGAGCAAGGAGCAGGTGGTCTGTCAAGACACAACATCCACTTCAGTCAAGCCTGAAGATCTGCTTAGCCTCTAGGTAAGCACCTTCACTCAGTTACCCCACTCACGCAGTTAGTGGGAGAAGTGCAAATATCTTGAAACCTGCCTGCATCTAAAAAGCTTAAAAAAGGTCAAAAGCTTAATATATTTTCATTTCCAAACACACACGTACAATACTGAAGGGGGGGGGGGGAAGAGAGCGGAGTTCCTCAGCAATTAGCCCTAACTTCAGTTGTCAACTATTTTTGAACAGGATTTAATGATGTTAAGCATTCACTCAAATATTCTCTCTTCCTCCCTAAAGCAAGAATTCTGGAATTTACTTTCATTCTTCATAGTAAACTGCATTTTACTATAGTAACTGCATCTCTTTTCCTACAAAAAACTGAATTGTTTGTGTGAAATGTATCAGTTGCCTTCCATCTCCACCACTCTCCACAAAGGCTCTCTTCACTTCCTCCAAGAGGAGTGACCATCCTGAAAGTTTTGAAAATCCCAGCAGTCTGCACTTGTGCTTCAAATGACCCCATGCCTAATACAACCTCCCATCCTGTTTCTCTTCAAGCAGGAGCCTGTGATGTTTTTTCTTTTCTCTTAAGCTTCTGTGTTCTGAACTTCCACATAACCCTGCAACATCTTGATATTTCATCCCTTTGAAAGCCACGCAGCTGGCATGTGCCAGCTTACTCCCAAAGAGCAAGCCCTGCACTGTCAGTATGGTTTTGAACAGCACGGACCGAGCAGTAATGCTTCATCACTTACCAGCGCTGTGGAACAGACACACACCCAGAGAAAAACATTCTAGAGGTTACTATGCTCAAACAGGGCACCAAGGCTCTGATCCCACGCTAAGTATACAGTCTGATGTAATTAAACTGAAGGAACTTGGGGTTTTATTCTTTTTATTAATAGCCTTCCTTTTTTCCTTGGTGTGCACTCAAAGAACACCAATCTCATTCAGCTTGCAGATTTGAGTCAACATTTCAAAAAACAAATTTCATGTTGTTTCACTGAGTTAGAATTGCACATGACATAACACCACATTTTGAGGAAAAACAATACATCACCCGTGTTATTCCTACAAACTCTAGAGCAAAATAGATCCTGAGTGCATACTTCAGAGGTCTTTCACTGCTCAACCAGATGTCATTCCCAGTTATTCACTTATAACAGAGAATGGCTCCAGAATAAGCTTTAAGAAGTGCTCAGACAACCAAACCGAGGTCCAGTTCAAAAAGTCAAAATTGTTTTTACTGTGCATACCACCTCTTCCCTGTAAAGAAGATCATGAACTCCAATAGTTGAACAGAACACATGGAAAGGTAAATCCTGTACTTCCAACAAAGCTGTTCTATATTGAGTTGAAGCACACCAGTGAAGAAGTTGGTCCTAAATAATCAAACCAAGACCAAAAAAAAAGCTACATTCTAGGAAGATCACACAGGAGATCCATGTTACACATTCAGAAGAATAAAGAATTACCTGCTACTTTCTCAAGTTTTATATAAGCATTTCAGAACTTCCAACCCTTTTCACATATTTCTACAGAAAAATCAACTTCCTTTCACACAGAAAAGACTGTTCTCCAATGTAAAAAACACCAACTCCATAGAAAAGTCTAATATTAATTTCTAATTATTCTTCTAATGATTCTGCTTAACCAAAGCTTAAAAGCAAAGCAAATAGAAGAAAGCACTGTCCACCTATGCTTGAAGCAAGCTCCAGAACAAGAGTGCTGAGAGATTTTAACTGTGCCAATTCAGAACTTTGGAGGGTCTCACATTTCCCCTGAAATGCCACATATGGGTGTTTGAAGCATACACAAACTCCTATGTACTTATCCCTCTGCAGTAGGAGTGCCATCATTTAGTCGACTAAGGATCAAGTGTTGGACACGTAAGGCGAGAATTATTGAACTACAACATTTGTTTTTGTACGCTTCCATACTGCACTAAGCCTGAAAGCCAGAGGCTCCCCTTTCCCTTTAGGCTGGGGAGGACGGGGTGAAGAAGGACGATTGTGACTCAGATCACCCCAGTATGGCAGCTCACAGAACCCAGAAGACAAGAAAAATCTAATAACTTCATGGCATCAAACACCACTAGCAGTATTTTCAGTAGTGCCAGGACTGACCTCTTCTGGAGAGAAAATATTAGCATTATGGCAGAATCCAGTCTTGTGGGTCAGCTTGGTGTCACTGCTCCATGTAAGATGGAATCTAAGCAAACAGTGGGTCAGCTTGGTGTCACTGCTCCATGTAAGATGGAATCTAAGCAAACATTCGGCACAAGAAAACCTGCAGTTTGTTCCTAGTTAACCACTGTAATAAATTCTCATCAACTGCACCACTTTGTACAGGATACCCAACATGCTCTATTTCAGTGTACACTAATTACACATTCATTTAAGAACTTGGTTAACTCAAGCTTGCGGCTTTAATACATATGCTTAAGGACACCTGATTTCCAACGAGCTTATTTTGTACCAAACTGACCATAGCTTCTGCCTTACATTCTGCTTACAAACACAACACAAATGCTGGCAATCCTGCCAGCAGTATGTACCAACTAAAATTTTCACGATCTTGGCTTCATGCCACCCAACAACCCAAGAAATACAGCCCAACACATGTAACAGACCATCCCAGTTAATAAATCTTGCACTTCCCAGCAACCTAATGTAATCCTCTCCTTGTCCATTAATTAGTTTAGTCCTACATCTTGCATTTATCACCCTACTTTCTTCAAAACAGCTTCTCTCTTCTCCTGCTGTGATCCCATCAGAAGCAACAATTTCTCAGATTACTAGTTCAGTTTTCAGGGGGCAGCCTGTTATGTTTTGGGTTTTGATATTACAAAGCTGACGCTGGTGCCAAGGTAGTGTCAGCATCACTTTCTAAATGTATTATCAAAATAAAAATTCTAGTGTGATCTTACTTTCCTGAACCCCATAAGGCTCTAAAAGAAATCATAAAGCTAGGTTTGTAGCAGTAGGTGCACTAAAAAGCATCTTTATTTTAAGCTGAGATTAAGAGAGTCACATGAGAAAGACCACAGTCCACAAAAAAATGTTAGTAAATACAGCCTCTTTCCAGCACACCAGCTCTTCTGTGGGCTGTAGAGCCTCATTCCACAGCCCAGCAGCTCTGCAGAGAATATAAATGGCTACAATTTTTTCTACCATTTCATTATTTCTGGGGGTTTGGAGTGGGGACGGTTAAGACCAGCATTACTACAGGCAGATAATAAATCAGTATTCTATATACTGTGTTCCAAGTTATCTGTCACCATACATTTTGACTGATGAATCAAAACTTTGCAGGAAGGGGGTTAATTAACTATTACTGCAAACGTGACATGAAACCTGAAACAAAAGGCATCTCCTAACTGTTAAAAAAGAAACAGAATATTGAATATTAAGAATACCTTTTTAATGCAACTGCTCTGGCAGCTTGATTCAGTCCTGATAAGGAGTGTCCATGGTCCATCAGACAGCCCTAACTTCAGGGATGAGAGCTCCCAGGGAGGACAGCTGCACAACGGAGAGCTGACAAGCGTTTCCTACAGGGTACAGCGGTGAGGCTGTGCTGACACCCAACCACTCCAAGCCTCCACCAAAGGCAAGCACAGCTGCCAGCCCAGTCAAGCCTTTCCGAGCTCTGCATTTGACTACAAGCCTTATGCAAAGAAGTTACTGACTATTGCGCACCTAATGCAACTGAATACACATGGAAGTTATGACCTGGTTGTACTCACTGAGTTGTTTCCACAAGAACTCTGAAGCTCCAGTATCACCACGAGAATTTCGGTGTTTTGTATCTGAAGGCAGCCCACAGGTACAAGTGCTGAGCATGCACTGTGGCAACCTGATCTCCAAAACATTAATGCAAACTGACTGAGACTGCAAAGCTCCCATTCATGATAATTAAAAAAAACAAGTTAAGGACAGTTAAAAAAAAAAAAAAAAAAGCTGAAATAGAGCCCAAAAAATCACAAACGGGATTGTAATTTCCAGCAGAGAACGCGAACACGAACTTCAGTCATTTCATCTTCTTTACTGAAGCTCTCCCCCTGCAATGAACAAGAGCCAAGTCCCAATTCCAGGGAAACCACCTTCTTCTACAAGTTCACCTTTACACTTAACTTACACACCACCGATATCGCCCTTAATCACAACCAACAAGCTCAAAGAAAGGCCTGTGTGTGCCTTTACTTTACATATTCTCCACTTTTTTGAGAAATAAGTAGACAAACTGATAGGTCAACAGTCATCCTATTTCAAATATTAGTTTATAATATGTTAAATTACAATCTGGTTCAAATTAACACCTGAACTTAAGCAAAACCTAAGCTACTTTTCCAAGCTCTTCATGCAATAGAAAACACATTTTGAAGTTTTTCATTGCATTTAGTAGCAGAATATCAAAAAACATATCTTTGAAAAACTAACTTAAAGCAGGTTGGGGCTTTGGAGTCAATCATTCATTTCGCTTAGACTGGAACAGTAACTGCAATCCTAGAAGTGCGCACTGACTTCTCCCACCAACTAAGACTTTTTTCATTCCTTTCATATTCTTTTATTCAGCTGCTCCCCCCCATGCTTCTCAAGTATTTATTACTGAAATGTAAAGAACAACTTAATTGAAAAAGAGACTTAAAAGCTCAACCACACTGACCTTGGTAACAACCCCAAACACACCGTTTTACATTGCAAATCACCTCTGCCTTTCTTAAGTCAGGCCTCATTCTTTCCCTTAAAACTCCGTCTATTCCTGTATCAGGCACAAATAGCTAAACATTCTGTCCCTTGCCCCAGATAAATCAAGCTGGCTATGGCTCAATCCTCCACTTTGCAGTCTGAACTCCTTAAGCTGACACTGAAGACTACACCATATTCCTCTCCTCCAGTTCTTCAACTACACTTCAGCTTCCCCTGCAAGTACCTCAACAAACCACTTCTTTCTTACACACCCTCACAATTTTGGAGGTGACGTCTTGGCATTCATTCTACCAATCCCTTTAGCAACCTCTACCCTTCCCAAAGGCTGGAAATCTAAACCATGCTGTATTTACTCTAGAGGCTGCATGATTTTACCCATTCCCCAAAATGTAGCCATGATACCATGCAGGTGACTTCAAGGCAGACACTCATTAAGGTCCATCTGTCTAGACTAGTACATACTGTGTGAAGAGCAGGAGTTCAAAATAAGACTTTAAAAAGAAATATGCCAACAACACATTTTACCAAACAAATTCACATTACTGAAGAATTCTGGTGACCACATAGTACCAATAGCCACTCAGTTAATTAAAAGTTTTTGGTATTTCTTGTTTGTACTGCACTGCTGAACAATCACAAAAAAAAAAAAAACAACCAAAAAAAATGTTGAGATACCCCAGATTTAGGCTATTCTCAGTTGCCCTGGAGTTATTACTGCACAGTGACAGCTTTTGCCTAACAAAATGAATAAGAAAATAAAGCAGAAGCAACTTTTCAAGTTCCCACACGACAGAACCTCACTCTCACATTACGTAACACAGGCTTTCTTCTTTATGAACTTTAATCTTGACTCTAGCTCCTCATGAAATACGATCCAGGAAAAAAAACCCTGCAATATTGCTTCTGCAGTACTTGTAAGAAATTGATTTCTCCAATTTATTAATTGCAAGTTCAACCTTTCTTATGTCAACACTGTCTTTCAGTTCTCCTTTCTCCTTTTGAGTATATGCTTCTTTTAAAGAAAGACTCACACCCCCATAATACCATACTTAGTTATTACCATCTGTAGTATGAATATCTTCACTTCTCCATCCTCATCTGTTGCAGAATAGTGATGCTTCAAAACAGAAAAACCTACAAAAAAGCCACCACCACAAAAACCTGACATCGAGGAAGTACAAAGGAAATGATATAGCAAGAGATTTTAGAAGTTGTTTTTTCTCTCCCTCATCCAGACTAACAATAGAAGTATTTAAAGGCCACAAAACACCACACTGACCTTGTGCCCCTTTTCTGTTCTCCTCCAGATCGAACTTGCCCTGTCAGTGTACCTTCCCAAAAGCACAAACCCATTACAACAGATTCAAGCTATTCCACTTGTCTGGGCACCAAGTGGGCCAAAACAACCATACAATCTCCTTGCATTAAGGGAGAAGAGATTCCACCATTGCAAACAGACAGACGTTTCCTCGAGTGCTTCTTACCCGTCTGCTACCCACAATATATGTATTGCAATACTTCTCAACCTATACCCTAAAAAAGTCTGTTGTCATTAAATTTGAACTTGCTACAAAGGTGTTCGACACCCTTTAGAAAACACGCCCCTGCAATCTGAGAACATGAAATCCCCTATAACCCAATACTGGTAAGCCTTAGATTGTCCCACAGGTGAGCATCTTTATTTTCTCCAAGTTAAATGAGCAGTTTCAACAAATTTTTAACAAATATGACCAAAGTAATGCAGAGAGAAGTTAAAATAAAATGATAAAAAAAAAACGAGTAAATTTAACAGCCGTGAAAGAATGGACTGAGTAACATTTACTCTAAGTAGAGAGACATGGAGTTATCACTGGAGTGTAACCTGGAAACTCAGGTTACAAATCGCGAGTTCTCTGAGCAGCAGAGCACTATCTGCATAGTAAGAGAACGGCTGAATAACTGCAGCAGGCAGCAGCCAGGACAAAACATCAGACGGAATCTAATTCAGCACAGATTCTTCACCAACAGGGCTTCTCTGTGTACCTAATGCAGTAGCAGAGGGATCTGAAGACCACAAAAAGGTTAAAACGGTATCTGTTTTCATGTTACACACGTAAGCCACCTTGGAGTGTAGGCTGCTCAGAAACACTGAAACCAACAAGTTCTTACTACCTTTTCAAGATTAAACATGACAGAGAGGAAGGTTATGTACCATACCACCACACCATGGCTGGAGCCGAACTCAATTACAGGGACTCCTCTCACCTTTCACAATAACAGAACTAAATGATGATACTACGGTCAAATTTGTCAAGTCACTGCACTGAAAACTCCTGGTCTTTCATAAAGATGTAACATTATCTGCAGACTAATAGTAGGATTTATATTACATTGATTTATTATTGTTTTTAACCAAATAATTTTTGTTTTCAGAAAACTTACAAATTTTAACATGTAAAGTAACACAAGCCACCCAGCAGAAGGAAAACACTGCTTGCACACTCTCCTTTCTGCTCCTGGAGTAATTAGGGCAGCCAAACACTACCTGCTCATTCAAAGAAACAGCGAGCCACATTGTTTGCGTTGCAAGGAAGAAATGCTATTTGGATTATTGACTTAAAAATACCATGTCAATTACCCAAAGGTAAGGATCAGTGTTCAGATAACAAAAAGGCCTTCAAAAACTTCGGGACATTTGTGCCATATGTGATGGTGTTGAGTATGTAATTTTTTCAGATATACTTGAAAGGCTTTTTTTCGTTTAAGAGATGCATCCAGTTTACTTAAAATGCTTTTATACACACACAGGGGTTATCACTGACTTAAGTGACAACTACAGGAGTCTTTAAAAATCTTAAGACAGACTTGACCATCAAAACCAATTCTGATTTACAATTTAAGAATACATAAGATTGTCCAGGGCTCAGGTTTATCAGCAAACCATTTACAACAACTACATATCACATAGAAACATAGAATGGTTTAGGTTGGAAGGGACCTTGAAGATCATAGAGTTCCAAGCCCCCTGCCCTGGGCAGGGACACCTCCCACCAGCCCAGGTTGCTCCAAGCCCCGTCCAACCTGGCCTTGAACACCTCCAGGGATGGGGCAGCCACAGCTTCTCTGGGCAACCTGCACCAGTGCCTCGCCACCCTCAAAGGGAAAAATTTCTTCCTAATATTTCATCTAAATCTCCCCTCTTCTAGTTTGAAGCCATTCCCCCTTGTCCTGTCACTACATGCGCTAGTAAAAAGTCCCTCCCCAGCTTTCCTGTAGGCCCCCTTTAGGGACTGGAAGAGGCTATAATGTCTCCCCGGAGCCTTCTCTTCCCCAGGCTGAACACCAACTCTCTCAGCCTCTCCTCATATGAGAGGGGCTCCAGCCCTCGCAGCATCTTCGTGGCCGCCTCCAGACCCGCTCCAACAGGTCCATGCCCTTCATATGTTGGGGTCCCCAGAGCTGGACAATATACGTATCATTAACAACTGAATTTAAACTTCAGATTAGTTTAAGAATCTACTCACTGTTTTATTCTGCTCTTTTTCACACAAGCTCAGCGCTGAAGTTCTGAACCACAAACATCCTTCTTTAGATAAGGGCATCACTTGGTTGTTTTTACTAAAGCTGGAGAGTGAAAGTTTGACCTCAACCTTTCAACTTCAACCCTAACACCGTTTCACTGATGTTAATGCTGATTGTGCCTTTAAGGTGAGGATGCAAATATTCTGCCATTGACTTACTGGTTATGCAGAGACAAACGAGCTATACACCACCACCCTGCATACACACTTACCTCCTAAAAGCATTCAAGCCCATAGACAAAAAGAGCTCGAAGTGTTACAAAAAACACTCCATTTATTCCTGTGAGACTGGACCTATAACACAGAAGACTGACTCTGCAGCAATGCTGTGATGCAGTGGGGGAATCCTAGGCAAGTGAATTATTCATATTTAACCACTCCACCTGACCTTCATAAAGAAGGGGTTTCCCCTAAGTTCAGTCAATGAACTGCCAGTGCCTAATTTTACTTTAATTAGTCTCTTTGCTTTTGTACCTGGTTGCTTTAGTGTTCCTCAGGAACACAGGACTTATAAATACTGCCCTTTTACTAGAAACATTTGGCTAATAATGAAACAGTATCAGCAACCATCATTTTCACTTCTGAGTTGAGCTTCCTGTTCAAATAAGCAACCACTTTTCACATTTCATATCCATCCTCCTGTCAAAACAAGCAGCAATGCTTTGGTTATACTGCTGAAAACAAAAGTTCTGTAAAAAGCTCTCATTATGGAGCACATTCTGGCACGTGCCACCACAGCAAGAAGGTCACTAAACAAACTGGTGCTACACAGAGACTTGACATCTTAGTGACAGCAGTCCTTAAACAAACTGGTGCTACACAGAGACTTGACATCTTAGTGTCAGCAGTCCTATGAATTTCATCATAAAAGCACTCAATCAAAATTACCTAATAGGAATTCTTGAAATAGTTTAGGTTCTGACTATATGGCTATTTTCCTCCCAAAATCTGCTTAATCTCTGTGTGACTAGAGAGACTGTGTGACTTTCTAGTCTAGAAAGCATTTCTAAGCTTCCTACTGTTGCATAGAGCAACGCTACATCCAGTCACATTTAATGGGAAATGGTTGGAATGAAACTAATTGCTTGAAACTAGGAAATAGCTAGCTGGAAGTTGCAACTACCTTCACATGGTCAGAAATCGGAGCAATACCATCCTACCGATTCTTTGGCTAACAACACTATAACTACAACATGAAGATTTCAAAGAATCACCAGCCTTCCAGAAGCAGTGACTGGTCCAAAAAGCCAGACTATACCAAGCAAGTTTTGGCAGGATCAATTCCAGTTTTCCCTGTGCAAGCTCTCCAAGTCCTAAATTTTCAGTTTTAAACTTTATAGAGAAATTGTACTCCTTCAACCATGTATGTAAATGCAATCCCTACTCTGCCCCTTGAAGCTACCCTGACTGCAATCTATTATCAACTGACTGAGGAACTATGGTCTAGTTCACTGCTAACTCCTAACAAAAGACCTCCCAAAAGTTAGGGAAAAACAACTAAGCTGGTGTAAGAGCAGTAAACACAGAGTTACAAAATTGATTTTGTGGAAATCAGTCTCATTTTAAAAGGAAATGCATTCACTGTTTCTGAAAGCTTACTTTAACAAGCAACTGGAAGCAACTGGTAAGACCATTTGAATTTAAGGCTGTAGACATGAGAGCACACAAGAGAAAAACAGCCACAAAGGAGTAAGCTTTAACTCTGCAGAAGCAGTAAAGGAACTCAGGTCAGGCTTAATCTGGATGCTTCTCTCCTAAGCTGCCATGCTGTGAAAACACATATAAAACCAGAAGAATGACAACAAAGGAAGTCACACAGAAGTGAGTGCCAGTGTGTGAAAATAATCACAAGCTAAACCACCCCATACCTGCGTTCAGTCTGGAGCTATGGAAAAGGAACGCTTTCAGGGCTGCTTTTCTTACATACATTCTTTGTACCCATAAGTGAAAAGCATCGAAGTCAGGAAGGTGGGAAGCACTCCCTGCACAAACACCATCCAAAATATTCCATGTAGTAACAAAGCTCCAAGAAAATTACTGACAAAGTCATCTGTACAGAAAATAAACTGGAGAACACCTACCTGCTCACATGACAGGGAAGGAGTAGTGGAGTTCAGTACGCAGCTACAAACCTTAAGTCGAATGCATACTACCAACCAACAGATTTTCATTCCATGGGAAAGCCAAATCTTTCAACTACAATCACATTCTCACTGCCAAAACCAGATAGGAAGAAAACCCCTTGAGGTTACTCTTCCTGCAGAAATACTTAACAGAAAGTTTCACTTCCTGTCGCACCAGGAGGAAGAGTCATTGGTTCTAGCAGTTTTCCTAAAACCATGACAGAACATACAGACACAGAAGAGAAGGAAGCATCAGCAAACCTGCAAAAGGGCAAAGACCAGCAAATATATTTGGCAACACTGCTTCCAGGCCCAAGGCACCATTTCTGAAAACCTCTTACAGCAACAGAATTCAGCATGTCTTCCCCCCCCCCCCCTTTTTTTAGACACACAAAAACCCCTTTTTTTAAAGACATGCACAGTATCTAAAGAAGCAAACTGACAGAAGACTATTTTGTTTATGTCTGTAGACTCAAACTAACATTTCCTAATATACTAGCCCAGATTCAAAACAGCTTCCTTCCAACCAATTATCTTGTCAAAGACAGAAAGCAGTCCTTTGCTTGCCCTAGAGTCTATATTAAACAGGAACTACAATCCTTTCATTCGGGGTCTAATCCATGTATCTGGATAATCATCCTAAAACAACTGCTCTCAGAGTGGTCCATTGTTCGACCAACGGCTTTAAGTGGTCTATAATATGTAGTTGTTTCAATTTTGCAGATCAGAAGGCCAATGCTGTTCAGAGACACGCAATGCTGAACAACATGCTGAGGACCAACAGAGTTCGCTGCAGGAAACAGCAGCTTTGGAACCACCACAGCAGAAGACTAGGAGGAACAAAATACAGAAACTGAAATCGTTATTTACAGTTAACACACCACTGGTGTGCCTAGGTTACTGGACTGGGTTTTCTTCCTAGAGTCCACAATCTTTAGTGCACAAAATAGCCTCAGCGAAACAAGCTGCTAATTTTACATAGCCCAGGCAACAACATCTTTAAGGACTTAAGCTTGGGCAGTTTAGCAGAACTGACCAGCATGTACAGACCTTCCACGTTAACTGGCACACGACTACAGTCTTCATTTGTGCATTGATCTTCCTCTCCACTCACAACAAATTCAGAGCGCAGACATTCAAGGAAAACATTAAATGCTATGATAGGAACACTACTTAGAATAAGAAAAGTATCCTTCAGTTTTCTTTAAACCTACAAAGCCTCAAACTTCTCATATATCTACATTTAGAACGTGGCAAAAAGTCATCAATAAAGAATTGGTTTTAATGTTGTCCGTAACATTACAGGATTGACTTTCATTAAAAAAATTCACAACATTAAAAACAAAAACTGAGACATTTACATGTAACTGCTTGAAAAAGTGGTAACTTTAAAGTCACACTTTCATCTAACCACTGCAGTTCTTCCATGTCGGTTACAAGTTTGTCATTGAGTAATTTATTATACTCATACTTTCTCTTGTCAACGGGATGATAAAAATACGTATGTTTAACAGAAATCACCTCATGAATGCAACAATTTTTACATATATATATATATATATATATTTTTTTTTTTTTTTTTTTTTTTTTTTTTTTTACAAGTAGTACTTAGACACTAACACTTCAGGAACTGCAAAAAACACCAACTTAGCCAGTTATATAACAACAAATACCTTCTTTCCATAACTTGAAGAAATTGGGACAGTGTCACCGACTGTGTTGTTCCAGTGAGGCTAAGCAGGACGGCAGTTCCCAACACTCAAAGCACCAAGGTCAAAACAACTGCAAATTTGAGCAGTGTCCATCAGCTGATTCTTTCTGTTGCTACCTCCCCTTAGCAGCCAGACTTGAAGTGTACGTGCAAGGGCAGTTACATACCTTCCACACGGGAGACAGGACCTCAGAGGTCCTACCCCTTATTTTTAAGGCTGTTCACAAATATAAATGTGTGCAAAGGAAGTAATTTTATCAAATCTAGCCATGTAGTCTCTTAATGTAAGGGTAACCCTCATAATTTAGCACGACATGCAGTTTTTAAGGCTGCTTCTAACATGAACGCGAGTCGTTACAGAAAACCTCTTATATTTGCAAGTGACACTTGATTATGAACATTTCTCTATATATGCTCTAAAGGATCAAGCGTAACTACTTGGGATGGAAGCTATATTATTTACAGTACATACAGAAATTCTATATATGCTACGACTTCCTATTTCTTCCAAGGGCCTACTCTCGAGGAAGGCGGGATATTTACTAACTAATTTACTACCCTTTTATGCTAAAAGATATGGAGCATCAACTGTTTGGCAAGATGAAGTGCCCCTTCCCCACCCCAAATCCTCCACTTAAGCATTCCATCCATGTCAGTGTTCCCAGGACCAATGGCTTTTTGTATTGGTTTGCACTTTTTTTAGATAAGCATTTAAACATCTTAAAACCATACAGAAAAAAAATCAAGAATCAGAAAATGAAAGATTTCCAAAACAAACCTGCACTTTTAGAAAGTCCAAAGGAACAGGCACACAAGCATGTTTTGCAGCATATGCCATGTCTAACACAAACACCGATAACCCTGTATCTATTACCAAGAGGATCAAGACATGAAATCAAAAGACAGTAACACAGAACTGTGTATCTAATTCCAGACACCTGTAGTTTAATTACATTTCACAACAAGGCAAGCATTGTTGTGATTCATTTGAACTTGAGAAAAAGTTATCACCAGTTTCCGCAAGTCAACACACACTATTATCTTAAATCAATTCTGTGAACAATGAAGCCAAGTTTTCCTTTTCAGTAATTTTATTCTAATGTGAAACATGAAGAAACAAGCACCCAAATAACTCCAATATAGTATGAAACTTTAATAAAAGTTGTTTAAAAAACAAAGAGCAAAATTTTAAAAATAAACTGAAAGGCTTGACTCCTAATCACACATCTTTCTGACATCAGCAAGAGTACTTTCAGACTTTTAAAGAAAAAAAAAAAAGAAACAAAGATCTGCTGTTGAAACATTACTCCCAAAGACTGTTGAAACGCATAACATGAAGCTTCAGAGACAGACAGTTTTATTAACAGGAGGCTTAATTTTAAACAGTATATACAAATCACATGACTTTTCCAAAGTTGGGACCACCTAGTAATCTGTCAAAACAAAATTATGCTAATGAATTACAGAAGCATCTGTGTAATGCGACCACCTCTTTATTGAAGTACACCTTTATACAATCCTTCCATATATTCCTGTACTGTGAAATCCTCTCAGGATGCAGCGCTGCACAGGGTTTCAAATCTCTCCTACACACCACATGAATAAAACTGTTGCCACTTGCACCTCTCAATTTTGCCTGACCATACGCTTCAGTGTTCCATGATATGCAACACCAAAAGGCACTGTTATTCTTTGTCCAAAAACCAAAACGGTTCAAAGTTTACTATGTTTAAGTACAATGATTTGCAGGGAATAGCAGGATTTTTCAGGCAATGCCTAAGTTTAAAATTTATCATAAGTCAACAACGATAAACCAAAAAAAAAAAAAAATCTACTGTTCACTTCTGTAATTACTTCCTTTCCAATTGTTTTTCCATGAAAGGTTTTACTGCACAGCAAAGAAAATGGCAACTCTTTACAGACTTTGAATACAACAGCACAACTTTATTGCAAAAATATATAGTAAACTCAGTATTCTCAAGTTTTGGAGAAAAATAAATTTTATCTCTGAATTCACCCATAGCAGTAATTCACAAAAGAGTTGCTGAAGATAAAAAGTTTCTTTCATATATAAACTGATTTAAGACTTTAGCTGGACTCCAATCTTCTACTAATAATCACCACTTTGGTTCTCTTAGGAGAGACTCTATGTAAGTAGTTCAAGAGACACATGAGAAAAACAACATCAATATCCAACTAGCGTGAAAGATCCTATCCCAACTGATTCATGTAATCCTAACAAATCAAGCTACTTAAACAATAATGAATATTTTCAAGTTGTTACTTCTACTGCAAATGTTTTATAAGTGTACTATAAAACTCATATGATAATGTTTGAGGTTAGCTATACTTGTGGCAAAAGTCTTATTCTGCACAGTTATAATTGCAATATATAAATAACTAAAGGTTATTCCACAAAGAACAGCTTGAATTTTACAGAACGATTCTGCTCATACTTAAAGGAATTAGTTTGGTAGACACATCAGCAATGGGCATAATTCAACTGTTCATACAGTGAGAATCTTGGAAAAAATAAAGATACATACACAAAACAATTAATCTGTGTACACTGAGAATTCGTTCAGTTGCAGAGTAAAATCAGGACTTTAAACAAACTTTGACCTGTAAACAAAGCAAATGCAGCCAGCTTTTAACCAAATCTAGAAATAGCTATCTATTTTACAATGGCTTGCAAGAGCACCCACCGAAGAGCTTCACTGACTTTATCTACTCCCCTTATCCAAAACTACATAAAACCAATCTAGATTCCTTGATAAGCACTGTGTCCAGTATAGTTTACCAAACTTCTATGACGAATAAGAATCTGTCTAGCTTCTCCACGTATTTGTACGGGAAAATGCACTGCGCATCTATCCTTGCAGTGTTCCTCATGTAATGGCTAACCCAGTGCTCTGTCTTATCAAAACCAGCCTGTTTTACAATTTAAACAATCCACAGGTTCTATCCTGGAAATACTATAAAAACCAATCCGGATGCATTTATCACAGCACTATGAATATCTATTCTACAACTACTTCATATTAACAGCTACCCTAAAACAAGTTTTACTTTTCTAGAGCCTATAGGCCTGTCATTTAAGTCAACAACAGCTGCCATAGCTTCATCACGAGACTCGAATGCAACCATTGCTTCTCCAGTGGGCATGCCTTTTTCATTGTATTTTAAGCACACTGAACCAGGGATCACTTGGTAACCATAAAAGAAATCCAAAATTTCATCCACCGAAACAGTGAAGGGCATATTTTGCACTTTAATGACAGTTGGTCCTGGCTTCCCAGACCCTGTTCCAAAACCTGGGGGTCCACTAATATGTATATTTCCTGGTCCAGGTCCAAACCCTGGAGGTCCACTTAAATGTCCAAGACCTGTAGCAATTCCTGGAGGACCAGCACCAAAGGCAGGGGGTCCACTTAAATTGCCAGGACCATTACCAAAAGTCTGAGGACCCCCTGCAAAAGCTGCCGGTCCACTCAAATTACCAGGACCACCTGCAAAACCTGGGACCTCAATACCTGCACCAGGCAAACCGCTACTTGCAACAGTAGGTATTCCTGGTCTAGAATCAGGAAAGCCACCTATTCCAGGTGGTGGTAGAGGAGGACCAAATGTGCCAGACCCACTGAAGTTACCAGGGAAATTAAATGGAGGACCGTTGTTTGCATCTTTAGAATTTCCCAAGAAAGCATGCTCATCCCCACCAGTGCCTTGTGCTCCCGGCACAGTCGCATTTCCTTGTATCGGTATTTTTAGTATCTTTTTCCCTTGAGATGGTGGGTTTCTTTCAATATCTCTCATTTCTTCTACAGTTATCAAACGCAAAACAACATCTCTTCCATTCAGTTTTTTACGGTGCAAACGCTCTGCCTTACGAGCATCATCTTCAGCTTTAAACTGAACCAGTGCTTGTCCTAACCCTTGCCCGTTATTATCAACAAGTATTTGTACAGAGTTTTCTTCTACTGCCAGTCCCTCTAGAAACTGAAGGATTTCCATTTTTGTTATATTGTATGGAATATTAGATATATGCGCACACAATTTTGGCAAGCCTGGCTCTCCCTCAGCATTCATGAGTATTTCTCTCTGGTCATAGTTGAAGTTCTGCAATCTTTTACGAATCATATCTATCTTTTCTAACATTGCCTTTTTAGTAATTGGATGAACTTGAATAAAGCGATTCCCTATGTACTGCTTATGATGACACAAAGCTGCTTTGTAATCAGCTTCATTCCTGAACTCGACAAAACCCTCTCCGATTGCCTTCCCATTAGGTCCGTAAGCTATATAAATGCTGTCTTCAACTATATCCAGCTTTTTAAAAAAATCTATCACGTGTTTGTTCTCCGATTCAAAGGGAAGACCTTTCAAATAAACACAGAAACCCTGCTCATGGGGAGATCTTGACCGTGACCTTTTCTGTCCACTAGGAGATTTGGACCTAGTATGAGCCTGGGGAGGAGGAGGGTGTGACTGCCCAGAGGGACCCATGGTTTGCTTGAAAGTTATGTGGCCTCCAGCAGCCACCCACTGTCTCTCTGTTGCAGGACTAACTTCAACATAGCGCTGAATCATCAGCATTCTGTTTCGCTTCAGTGCTTCAAATGTATCTTGAGGAGAAAAAAACTTAACTAGTCCATTTCCATTATTTCGACCTACATGATCCTTTAGCATATGGACTGCATCCACACGGAGCCCAAGGAAAAAATCTTTCACATCAGATTCTGTTGCAGAAAAGGGCATTCCATGAACGCTGACATACAAATCATCTGGATTGATTGGTATTGGCTTGACACTGCTTTGAGAATTCATCTGGATAGGATTTACAGGATTCATGGGACCAATAAACAATGGATTCAAGCCGCTGTTCATATTCACTGCTGCTCCAGACCCATTCATTCCAGTGGGTAAAGGTGCTACGGGTGGAGGATTCATAGGAGGAATTCCTGATATGGGAGGCATAGGTGTCATTGGGGGTACGGGAGGCACAGGGGGTATCGGAGGAACCGGAGGAACAGGAGGCAGTGTAGGTACAGGAGGTGGAACAGGTATCGGGGGAATAGAAGGCATTGGTGGCAAAGATGGCATAGCTGGGATAGGAGGGATTGGTGGAGGAGGTACTGTGTTCATTGGGGATGCTGTGCTAGGTATAGTTGAACTAAACGTTGGACTACCAAAGGTACTCCCAAGATTTGGAGGTGCAGTCCCCATACTGGCAGTAGAAAATGTGGATATGTTTTTATTGCTTTCATGCACAGTAGTAGAAGCAGTTACTACACTAGGAGAAGGATTATTAAAGTTAGGTACAGTAGTAGGCAAGTTAACCCTTCCACTCATTCCAGAACTAGGTGGTGGTCCTGACCTGCTAGCATTTGCTGGTGGCATATCTAGATTGGCAGTTTCAAAACGCCTACGACTGAGTTCTATCATGTTCTGCATTTCAGTTTTACTGCTCAGCAGTAGTGTTACTTTTGACCCTTTAATTGTACCACCTGTGCGCATCATACCAAGCCTTGCATCTTCATCAGTGGCAAAAACGATGAAAGCCTCACCCAGTTCACCCCCTACAATATGCACGCCCCCATCAGGAATGGTCAATCCAGAGAAGAAGTGGCGAATGTCCATGGTCCCCGCCACAATCGGGAGACCTTGCAAGCGGATGACCACAGCCATGCTGCGCTGAAACAACACACACCTGCAGATGAGAAAAGGCAACGGCTATGTCAGACTACTGTTTATGACACCATGCAATTACCTACAGATACCATCTACTATATTTGTTTACATACACCTAACATCGTCTTGCAAAGATTAAGCATGTTTATATTCCAAGTTCCTTATTCATGTCTGTTTACTTCATACAGACTGAAGTATTAAACATTTACCAACACCAACAAAATTAGTATACATTTTGCACTGGAAATTCCAAAATAACCGTTAAACTAAGAACCACAAGTGTCAGTAAAAAAAAAAAAAAAAAAAGGAACATAAGGAACAGCAAAAATCAGAGCTATTGTATCAGTAGTTGAATATTTAACGTAAGAAAAATGAGTATTTTAGCCAAGCAAAATTAATTTACCATACACTGTTATGGTATCCACTGTACCTGGCAAAGTGACTGCAAAAAAATTCTTCACACCTATGAGAAATAAACAGTTCTCTTTCATTTGGCGACGGATTTTACCTCCTGCCAGGAGAAGATGACTAGGAATGTAACAGCAGGTTGGTTACAAACAAAACCTATTACGGGCAACTAGCAACAGTGAGACTCAGATGACATCCCAACAGGGACCATCTACATTACACTGATCTTGTATTTTCCTCCTAGGAAAGGCGAGAGGTCTAGGTGACCGTGAAGCTACCTAACTGTTATAAACTAGCCCCAGTTGTTTTGTGACCCTACAGACCTCACCTAAACTAGATTAACATAAGTGCATATACATCTGAGCTAGATATTTGGCCTTTACAACTTTCAAAAACAAGATACAATTTTTTAAGAGTTGCAGACACTGTCTAATATTATGCCTTCTGTCTCAGGCACAAGTAAACGACAGCTGAGGTTAGTGGAAGCTTAATATCAATTCTGACAGGTAGACCTTGACAGTTACCTTGTACGTATTCTACAGAACAGCCTGACGTTGTATCAGAAGTTCAAGATAAGCAGGAAACTAGGTAATTCTCACTTATTGTTCACATACCTTCAGTAAAGGCTGAAAGCATCGTATTAATACTAGCACAATTTACCAGTTCAGAAGCCAGCTTCTCATCCTAAACCACCAGTAGTAGCACCTTGTTTCACCTGAGCCACTTCATCTCTGAAACTTCTTGACTTCCTAAGTACAAGCCAGTTCCATATCTGTATGGAAGACCTTCAGGACTCTCATTAGTCACATACAACTGGTCTTAGCACTTGAAATCAAGGATGCAGATGATACAATGCAACACCATGAGGTAGTGCACTACCACCGACTTTTGGCTGTACACTGAAGACACGATCAACTACAATCAGTAACTATCTCCCAGCATTGCACAGTCAGCTAAGTGTTGTATCTCAGCATACAGTCAAATCTCTAATTCAGCTGCATTTGCCTGTCCAGGTCTTCAAATTGCTTCAGAGTAGACGTGCCTTGAATACATCCTTAACTACTAAGTAAAGACCCTATCCAACAATTTAACCATGTTAAGCAAGGCTGAACTCAGTACTTAATGAAATCAAGAGTAACAATTCTACAGGAGAAAAAA
Source organism: Charadrius vociferus (assembly GCF_000708025.1). Taxonomy (NCBI): domain Eukaryota; kingdom Metazoa; phylum Chordata; class Aves; order Charadriiformes; family Charadriidae; genus Charadrius; species Charadrius vociferus. The sequence goes on from NW_009648638.1 coordinate 154,331, forward strand.
AAAACAAAACAGGCAGCGATTCTTTTGCTTGCACGGTGGAACTTCAGATTACTCAAATGGGTACTCAAGTGTTTTGTTGCCCAACAAACCAGAACTAACCCCTTCAGTACGCTAATGAACTCAAGCAACATACTGGGCTATTACAGGGCATCGGCCCACAACCATTTAACACCAGAAAAGTGCAAAACACCTTTCTCCCTCAAGGAAATGCACTGGCACAAAGTCGGCTCTGCTGCTCTAGCCACCGTGAATGAACGTCTGATTCCTTACTATGCCATCTTGAAAGAGAGACTGGAACTTGCAAGATGAACATGAGAAGGTCCCCCAAAAAAACCCAAAACCAAAAAAAACCCACACCTAGCTATACATACTGCTAAGAAAACCCCTACTCCACCAAGGGACAGCAGCAACAGAAAGGGGAATATATACTAAGCCTCAGGGATTTATTTTTTTTTTTTAAGCAACTTCCACATCTCTGTGGCAAGGTAACCAAAGCAACATCTTGCATTTTTCTCTTACAGTAACACATTTAACTCGAGAATAAATTTCATCACCCAGTCAGTTTCCAACAGCAAAACTGGCCCATGTGGAAACAAAGCAGGTCCAAGTAAGAAATATCTATGCTATGCACACAACTATGAGAACATGTGAGACCTCCTGCACTGTTTTCAAACATCAGCATTTTTCAATTATACTGTAGTTTTATTTTGAATTTGCCTGACATTGGTAGCAATCTCTGAGACTAAGTTAAAATGAAAATTCTGCCTACTTTAAGGAAGTCATACTAAAGGGAACTGTAAAACCGAAGTTTACATTATGTTACAGGATTGCTTTTGAATTAGATTAGATGATCCTGAGGCAAGCAAACAGTATAAAAGCATCCTTGGTTCTGCACCTATGCTTTGAAAACTAAAGTAATAACTCTTAGCAACTCTTGCTAGGAGGCTTACCTTTTCTCTATTACCTATTATACAAAGAAATGAGTTTCAGAAATTTTTATGCACCAGGAATTAGAAATTTGAAGTTTCTTGTTTTAAATGGGAGATTACTTTTAGTTATCTAGGAGATAGTTAGTTATCAATGAGTTGTGGTCAGCGACTTGATGTCCAAGTGGTGAGCAGTGACGAGTGGTGTTCCTCCGGGGTCGGTACTAGGGCCTGTGCTATTTAATATCTTTGTTGGAGATGTGGACAGTGGGATGGAGTGCACCCTCAGCAAGTTTGCCAACAACAAGTTGTGTGGAGCAGTCAACATGCCTCAGGGAAGGGATACCATCCAGAGGGACCTGGACAGGCGTGAGAGGTGGGCCCATGCCAACCTCATGAAGTTGAACAACACCAAGGGCAAGGTCCTGCACATGGGTCAGGGAAATCGCAAGCAGAAATACAGGCTGGGCAGAAAATGGATTGAGGACAACCCTGAGGAGAAGGACTTGGGGGTGTTAGTTGATGAGAAGCTCAACATGTGTTGGCAATGTGTGCTCACAGCCCAGAAAGCCAACCACATCCTGGGCTGCATGAAAAGAAGTGTGGCCAGCAGGCCGAGGGAGGTGATCCTGCCCCTCTACTCCACTCTCATGAGACCCCACCTGCAGTACTGCATCCAGTTCTGGGGACCCCAACACATGAAGGACATGGACCTGCTGAAGCAGGTCCAGAGGAGGGCCATGAAGATGATCAGAGGTCTGGAGCACCTCTCCTATGAGGACAGGCTGAGAGAGTTGGGGTTGTTCAGCCTGGAGAAGAGAAGGCTCCACGGAGACCTTACAGCCCCTTCCAGTCCCTAAAGGGGCTACAGGAAAGCTGGGGAGGGACTCTGAATCAGGGAGGGGAGAGACAGGACGAGGGGGAACGGTTTTAAACTGGAAGAGGGGAAGATATATATTAGATATTAGAAATAAATTTTTCCCTGTGAGGGGAAGTGAGCCCCTGGCGCAGGTTGCCCAGAGAAGCTGTGGCTGCCCCATCCCTGGAGGTGTTCAAGGCCAGGTTGGATGGGGCTTGGAGCAACCTGGGCTGGTGGGAGGTGTCCCTGACCAGGGCAGGGGGGTGGAACTAGCTGGTCTTCAAGGTCCCCTCCAACTCTAACTATTCCGTGATTCCATGATTTCCTTACTAATGCAAAAGGAATGACAATCTGATACAGCCATTAGTTCAACAAAGGCAACTTAGGAACATTTTTCTGCTCCGATCTGCTCGTTTAGAACAACATATATTCTTTATCAGAACTGACACCTGCTAGGTAACTGCATTTACTAATGATTCCATGAATCTAGCCCAGAAGACAAATTAACAGATAAGGTCACAAAAGAATTCTTAAGAGTTCAAGCATTTGAACATTTACATAACTTCTGGGATAAAGCAAGTGTTTCAATCTTGCACTGAATACAAAAATTCATGATAAATGCTAAGAGAGATCTTCAAGTTTTGTTACTAAGTATTCTATTTAGGTCCACTACACCACTATTGACCCAAAAAAAAAACCCCAAAAAACCACCACCCCAAATAGCTGCTTAGTCATACAGTTGCTAGAAAAGTGAGCTGTGATGACTTCAGTATAGTTAATTCCACGCATGATATTAAGCAGATGCTTGCTATTAAGCAAGAGTTAACGGTACCATGGTATGAATAAAAAGAACTTTAAGGACTTCTTTATTCCCATCAAATCTTTTTGGAAAAAAAATAGTATTTGTCAACTCAAAACATAACTGCTTCAAATTTTTCAGGATTTCAGTGCTTTTAATGAAGTATTAGTTTCAATTCTATGATTTAAAGAAAAGTCACACCGACCAAAAGGGACAAATCTCATTTTAAAGCACTCACAAGCCCAATTTTTTAACAAAATGCACTTAGGAGACAATAACCTACTCACTCAAACCTTCCAACTAATGAAAAAGCAAAGCCTGCTCAAATATTTCACTGCTCACTTGTAAAGATCGACATACATGCAGAGGCAACATTAGAACAGGCTACATGCCTGTTAATTTTGGACTAAAGGCTTTTTGTCGGGCTGTTAGAAATGTTCTCAGGCTGCCTGCTTTTCCCCCTGTACAAAGAGTTACTTTAAGGCAAATGTGGTTTTTGTTATCATTTTGTGTGTTTTGTATTTTTCTAGAGACCAGAAGCACAAAATCCTAGATTTGTACTACAGACAAGCCATCCCCATTAGCAAGCAGAGATAAACAATGGAGTAAAGGGCTGCTGACAATCAGATTCAACTCATTTGATGAACCTTAACAGCATGTTTATGTGTCTTGACAGCAACATCTTTGAAAACGTTGATGTTACACTGGAAAAATGTGTACAAGATGACAATATTACTTCTTCCGTCTTCCAGCTATGTGCTAGTCAGTAAAATAAGCAGAATTTGGGTCATATGCATAAATTGATAGAAACACCAGACTAGCCTTTTAGATATGTGCATTTTTCAAATTAAGGAACGTTTGGAAGATTCAACCTAGTCCCTGAGGAGTATAGTACTACAATACCCACACAGTACACACACACACACAACATATTTGGCAGTTCTTGGACAAAAATTAAGAACTGGAATAAAATTGGTATTGTAGAAGGAATTTTAAGTATCCAGGTTGAGACAGTCTACTAAGAGCTAAAACTGCAGACCACAGTTTTGCTTTTTTTTAAAAAAGGCTAAAGTCAACCTGTTAGATTAAGATAGTCATCTCTCAGCTAATTTGAGCCTATCTGATCCCTTTAAATGCTGCGAAACCCAATTAGAACCAATTACTGTACACTTCTAACCTCCAATAGTTAGAAACACGCAGACCTGTGGCCTGCAGCAAAGTAGCTACATTTTCCAACAGTGCAAAATAACTGGGAGAGTGTTCCAGCCTACCACATGCTGATGAAACAACAAAACATTAGTTTCGCAGAAAATTCTGTTTATAAGAACATTGCCAGAACCACCATCACCAGTGAGAGTCAGAGACTAGCTGTAGATTATTTGACCCAAGTATTTTGATACCAATCACAGATTCCAAAAGCTTCAAATATTTCTTACGATATACTCGATATGCATATAAAGAAGTCTTCAATTCAAAGGCTCTTACCTGCAAAGACAGATGTTTTTTTCTTAACAAGTAGCAGAAGCCAAGCCAATCCTGTGGGCAACCAATTAAAACCAACTTTTAGACTGCAATAAAGAATAAATGGAGGCAAAAATCAATGCAGGCAACACAACAGCAGTAACAGTCCACAAAGAACTGTATATATAGAAAGTTCAAACCTGCGACCACCACAAGGCACCAAGACGTACAACCACCACAAGAGTAAGAGTGCATTTTCTTATACCTTATCCCTGTATGACTTGTTGGTAATTGCATTGCACAGGTTTTGTACAGTTTCAAGAATGAATATGCCTTCCACAAAGAATATAAAAAGAACCATAAAACATTCAAAGGATCTTTCAAATTTTCCCATCACCAGTAGGTGAACAAATTACTCTTTCAAAGGCAAAGAGCAAGAATATTTAAACCCCCGGAATTTTAACAAACCCATGCTCCATCAATAATGACATTCCTTCCATCAACTGTACATCTTCTTACTTGAACAAAGCAACATAAGCCGCACCTCAGAAAACCTCCCTATAGCTGCACATGAAAAATTCTTCATCAGTCACACAAACTGGTGAAACTAAGTGATATTTCACAGCCACCTCGAGGCAATCAGCTCTCCAGAGCACACAGGAAGAACTCCCCACCAAGGTACTGTATTTTCAGTTGCAATCTGTCATTTCATTATACAAATCCTGATCAAATGCCCATTTTTTTCATCCCTGTATAAAAATGATCTTCCCAGGATTACAACTCAACAAAATAGCCAAACATTTTAAGTGGCAACACATGTATTTTGTATTTAAAGAAGGGATGGAAAACCCTTGCCCTTTCACTGCTTAGTAGACCACCTCATACTAAAATTGTGATTCTTTGGAAAACTATCCAGGAATGAATCACACCGAGAACAGCTAATTACCTCCTCCTCACGCAACCCAAACAAGCCTTTTTCAGTTATAAGCACCATTACCAAAGCGCACTTCAAGAAAGAAGTACTACCAAACCATCCACAAACTCCCTAACAGAGGGATTCAAAACACAGATATTCACAGATCTTCCAGAACATTAACAGCAGACTTACAAGTGAGAAAGATTCAACTACACTCTTCAGACTTATATTAAAATGGCAAACACATTTAGGAAAAGACGACCTTTTTTTCTTTTTATTAGACTTTTAAGAGAAGCAGGCAACCCTCTATTAAAACAATTCAACTATGTACTTTCATATCCAGCAGTGGAAAACAGTAGTTTATAATGCAGCAAAGAATGTAACCACCTCAAAAAACAGTTTCATGCAAAAACACACCTGCTTTAAGAAGCAGATAAACCTTTCATTCACAAAGAACTTTACATTTGGAAGAAAAACCCAAGTTATTTGATGTATTTCCAGTATAGCAACCACAGCTTGCATACGTTCCTCTTCACAACACTGAAAACAACCTGAAGATTTACAGCGGACCAAGATAAGATGCTATAACATGAAACAACATAAACAAAACCAAGCAGCGTTCTTCAGAAAAGGTGCCAAACTCCACTCTACCATGTTCAACCTTTCCACCAAACACCATCTACTTTTGTGTGCAAGTCTCAATTCTCTCAACTTAAAAGAAAGCCATCTCCATCACTCGCGTAGGTAAAGACATCCTTTCCAATCAACCCAATGCATTAAGAGTGTAGTAACTAGGCAAACTGACTGGGGCACAGGTGCTCCCACACAACGCTGACACCGCAGCTCTGCAACGCCATGGGAGAGAGTCCGCAACACCTATCAGCTCTGCAGAAAGAACCACCATCCTCTGGACAAAAAACAGCCGACGAAACCACCTGAAGAGGAGTCCACCAAGGAAATAACCTGCTGATTTTTCTGCCTAACCTGAACAGAACGAGGTGGGTAAGAAAATCACTAAGAAAAACAGACAAGTTTAAGAATGACTACAACTACCGCCAAGAGTTTTTTCGAAAGAAAGCTCACAGACTTCTGGTGTACTTCTGGGCCCCACCTCAGCAGTAGGTTGGATTTAGGATTTTTTACAGATCTGATTTTTATTACTGGAGAAGAGCATTACGTTACTGCATAGCAATTTCACCGCTATTTACAGGGCAACCCCGAGGAGAGGTGGCAGCGCCACGGGCACCAAGGACCTTCTTCCCCATAAAGTGAAAACCGTCTGCTTCGCTTCGTCCCCGGGGGCCGGGAGAGGAGCAGCCGCCGGCGCCCCGACGAGGCCCC
>NW_009648638.1:161365-169806 GCF_000708025.1 Charadrius vociferus
GGCCGCCCCGATGCGGCGCCGCCAGGGAGGGGGCGGGGTCCTCACCAGGCGGGCCGAAGAGGGCGGGGCCCACAGGCGCGCGCAGCCCCTCCTGACGCCCGCCCCGCGCAGAGGGCGCGTGCTCCCCTGAGGGCAGGGGCCGCGGCGGAGCGAACGATAGAGCCGGGGGCGCTCTGGGTGCGAGACTTGCATGGCTGCTTCTGGTACAACACGTTTTCAGGAAATGAATGATGGTATAGCTGAGGGTTATTGCTGAGGAAACGGGGACTCGGAAGGAAGCATAGAACTTCCAGCGAGCAAAAGAACCCTGAGGAGAGCATTTGTTACTGACTTCTTAGCTTAGGACCAGGTTGCAGAATTAAAATTAAAGTCAGATCACCCAGGGTCGATGCCCTTTCGAGTGTAACGGCCCTAACCTATATTTGTCCTTTGCTTGACCAAAGACACACGCAATACAAATAACCGGACTGTGTCCCAAGCTGAGGAACAGCTGGAGGCCTCTCTGGAGATGCTCTGTCACTGCGCTTCAGTGGACGCAGGTACTGCAGCAGCATCCATTTTCAATGAAAAAAAGCCTGCACAGCTTGATGCAAGAAACAAATGAAAATAAACCATCACCTCACGTTGCAACCACTTTTCTAGCAAATTGGGGAGTTCAACAATTCAGTTAACTTGGTTATTTTTCACCGCTCAACAGAAAACAGGGCCAAAGGGTGTGATGGGTGCGTTGTCCTGTGGTGATAGGGTCAGGCCCAGGGCTGCTCAGCGCTGCAATAACCCCCACTCCACGATTTGTTTATCCCCTCTTTCTACTCCCAAATTCTTCTCCTTTACCACCCTCATCCTTCCCAATAAACAGCCCACACTTGTTTGTCTTCTCCCTGTTAGCCCTGGGTTTACAGATTTTGTACTCTATTTAGTATTTATGATAACGGCTGCACTGAAAATTTATCAGTTCTGTCAAGCTAACACCTCCTTTTTGTCTGGCTAGGCATTCCATGTGCTTACACATCACTCCTTGATTACTGTAGGTAGTAGTATCCAGTAATTTGTCTTTTTATAGCGTTAGTGACACTAGGCAGGGTTAGCTGTCAGCATGCGCCCCTCAACACAGCCGAGAGAAGCAGGCCCTTGGAGTCACCAGAGGTGACCACAGCCCAGCCCACCAGCCCCCCTGGAGAGCTACTCGCCCAAGGGATGCCGGGGCAGCAGGAGCCCCTGAAGCTCAGGGCCTCGCTGCAGCACTTCCCGGGCTGCACCGGCCACCCTGCAGTGTGGAGAAGGTGTAGGATAACGAAAGGGCAATGCTAGAGTATCCCAGGTCAGAAGAAAACCAAGACTTTTCAGCTTTTGTGCAACGTGATGAGTCACCACGTTGCTTTTGGTTGCTGAAGTAATGCCTGGTGGAGAGACTTGTGATGTTTACTGTGTGGACCAGCAGAAAAACAGGACCAAACTACATAATCCTGAGCAGGCCTCTAGACTGTGTCTGTACTGACACGGAGGCACACTGGAGAGCAAGTCCTGATGCCTTGGACAGCTGCTGCAGACCAGCACATGTCCTTGCACCTCAAGCGTTCTGGTGTGTGCTGCAGCTCAGCTGGAGCGAAGTCTGGAAGAGATGCCTGTCACACAGATTACCTCCACAGGTCTCCAACTGTCTTCTCAGCCATATTCAAATTTTCATAGAGAGAGAATATTTAGATCACTCAAGATTAACGTGCAGTATGCTCCCCCGTAACATGCACGTGGCAGAAGGCAGGCAAAAGAAAAACAGTGTTAGAAAAGCATGGGATTTGCCTTTATTAGGTACTAGGAAACTACTGAGAGCACGCTAATTTATCTGTTTCCTCCACCTAAACCAAAACAGAAGTAGGGTATTCGGTACGCAACCAGGGGAAAAAAAATGTACACAGGACATTTTAAAGTAAAGCTTGAGGGAACCAGCATTCCACATCTGAAATAAAAATATCTTCTTCCTTGCATTATATTTTTGCTACACCATTAATCTGGAAACATTACCCCAAATCCCAGGCTCCTTACTTCTCCAGCACCCTAGAGAGACCATTCTGTACACACCACCTCTGATCCTATTCCTTCATCTGTACAAGGATGTGGTGTGGATGAATGAACCCAGTTTAGTAAATACTACTTCGTATTTTCCTTTCTGATTACTACGTGTTAACTGCAAATCTGAATTGTTTCCAGATCATTTAGAAAAACATTCAACAGAAATAATCCTCACAGAAATACTCTCCTCATTCCTATCTATACTTAAAATCTGTCAGTCAGATATGATGTGCCTTATTGATCCTGTAGTTACTTTTTAAAACTAAATTAAACACCTTGTTTGTTTTACTACGCCTACTCAGCACAAAACCACTTTGATGGCTCATTAGTATGAGGTTTTCTTCTTATAAGAGCACCTTGTACCAGCCTTTTTTTTATTACTCTGTTTCTGATAGATAGGAGGAACATCAGCTGTCAGAGTGCTCAGTTCTCCCAAGCACTCAGCTTGTCCATTTTAAAAACTGGCATTCACATTCTTCCAGTGCAGGAACTTATTCACCACCCCAAAATTTAATGAAAACCACCTTTACTGGAGAATATATCTCCTAGGCCAACTTTTTAGGACTCAGCTTTGGCAAACTGTATTGTTTCAAACACAGGGCATACATGTTAGTAGAAACAATGACTGAAAACAGCTGGACCATGACTGAAGTCACTCCAGACAGAGAGAGAACAGCAAGCCGATCAATCAGGTAGATACAAGATTGAAGACAAGAGGTGGTATTTTGTTGGGAGCAATAGTGTTTATGTTAATTTGTAATTTAAAAAAAATCCCCAGTAAGTTTATGGCTGGCTGTATAACATTGTCAACAAATCTCTTAACTGACCCTCCTCTCAGTCCCCTCAAGTCCAGAACAGGTAACTGTCTAATTCTGTATTATCCTTCCTGAAGAAATATTTGATCATTTTTGTAGTTAGGTGATATGCTCTATCAGTGTTTATAAACACTAAAATCCATCAAGTAGAATTTTTTGCTCGCCTTATGTATTACTTAACCATCTTGCACTACTGGAAGTTTATTTTATTCCTAGTTGTCACACTGGTTCAATTTTTATGACATTTGCAAAATGGTGACACTAAATCCTCACCTCTCCGGTATCTTCCCCTTGTATCATCAATTTAATGCCCTGCAGATGGCTCCAATTAATCACCAAAAAAAAAAAACAAACCACAGAACCCCACAGCCCCCTCACTTCTGAGTTACAGGCAGCTCCACTTGTACATATTCTCCTCCCAAAGAAACTTACTTCCCCATACAAAAAGCATTAACTGCATTCAGTGGCGTACAACCAGACATTCATCCTTGGCATTACTTCTTTCTGTCATGGGGAAAAGTATCTCCTCTATAAATTTTTCCTCATCTTGTCCTATAAGCATTTTCAAACAAACATTTGTTAACAGTGTGAATGAGTTTTTACATGTAGAATTTATATTTTAAATCTTAGTAGATAAGAGGTGCTCAGAATCTTCAAGATTTAGGTCGCTCTCTTCTCAAAATCATCACAATTTAAACTATTAGTTTTAAAACAATTAGCTCAGATCAGGCACTGAGAAGAATGACTCACCAAGTCAAATGCCTACTTGATGACAAAAAGAGCTTCTAACAGCGTTCACAGAAAACTTAGTCTATCCTTCTCTGTTCTCCAGTGAAAGCCTGCAATTTAGCAACTTACTGATTGTGCTGCATAGTTCAGCCAAGAAGGTGGCTCCAAAAAGACTGAAAGTAGCCAAGTTTAAGTTTTATCTATATTTTTATATCATCCATGAACCACAAAGAACAATTTCATAAACATAATAGTTCAAAACATGCTGGGAAAGCGTTATCACATGCTTAATCCAGAAAACATGTATGGCCCAAGGATAAAACATAGCACACAGAACACCTCTAAAACCTATTTATGCCTATGGTAGTTTTAAAAATGTTGTGATGAAATATAAGGTGCTAGCCCTACAATATTAAAACTGCTAAAGCTAGTAATTTCAAATAGAACAAGTGAGGATTAGCTTTGCATTACCAACAACCAAATCTGTCCTTAGTATCAAAAAAAACAGAACAAGCTTCTGCAACACAATCCACCTTGTGAGACTTAGTTTCAGCTTTTACATTCTTCATCCTCGAAGTAGATACCGCCCAGAACTGAAGACATGCTGTCTATAGGGTGTATTAAATTCAGCAGCTAATACAGCATCCATCAATCAACAAACTAATTTGAGAGTTGTCTGCTTTTGCAACTGATACAGAGGCACTTCGTAATAAGGGGTTAAGTTTCCTCCTGAAAAGATCACCAAAGGTAAGGAAGGAGAAACACTGATATGAATTGGTCTCAAACCCTTTTGAAAAGACACTTTGTCCCAGCATCTGCAGGGAACGAGGGATTCCCGTGAAAGTCTCCAGTCAGACAGAAGAACAGTCTGTCACCCAAAGAAAACTCCAGACACCCATGTTCTCATCTCCAGACAAAACATACAGGCTCAACTGGGCAAGGCTCCCTGAAGTGACAGAATCCAACAGCCCATAGGCAAACTCTGAGTAACAGCAAAGGACTCCCCAAGGGGAGAAAAAGAAAAACCAACAAAAAATTCAGACTGCATTAAGACACTGCACTTGATCTGCTCCTCCCAACCACGTTCCAACTAAACCAGTACTGCAACTGAAGCTGACGTATTCTGCCTATCCCTCTCCCCAGTCATTCAAGTTTTCTCTCCTTACTTAGAAAAAAATTGCATGGAAAAAAAAACAGTGGAGGGGACAGCAAAGAGCATCATCATCACATCATAAACTCTATAATGCAGAAGGATGTTTTGGATTAATGCACATTAGTCTGTACAAGCATCACCCCCCCCAAAAAAAAAAGATAAAACCAAGGAAAAAGAGCCAAAAATACTCAGTTTCAGGAAAAAAAAAAAATTGTTCTTTAACTGCACATACAACTTAACTGTGAAGGCACATAGCAACACTGAGGCATCCTTTTCCTCTAGAAATGCTAAGCTTCCTCCTAGCTAAGAATTTCTCACAATACAACACATTTAAGCAGCACAAAACCAGCTGCTGTTGCAGGACACCCACCTCAAACAGAAAGAACTGGGGCCCTGGGAATAGGTCTGTGCTGCAAACAGAACAGCTACACGGGATGTTCTACACTGAGAAGCAACAACCTCTCACCAGGATTCCACTGGCCCAGGAGTAACACACTGACTTCACTTCCTTATTAGAAAATACATTTCCAAATAAATTATGTTTTAGCGTAAATTTCTGTGAGTCAATATAATTGCAATGGGTATTACATCATCCTGCCTTTCTCCAGGATAAAGACTAGTTTCATCTTTGGCTTCTTAGACTTTGTGGTCAGAAAGGGTAGTTTTCCAGTCAAATTGCAAGTGTCAAAAACAGAAATGCTGCATAATTTGTTCAGGAATGTACAGAAAATGCATTTAAGCCACATCCACAGCTAGTCCACAAATAGCGATGTTTTCTCAGTGCTGAGTCCATTTAATGCTTTTGAGGTCAATTCCATCCTGCACCATTTCCCAGAGGGGGCTGTAAAGAAAGGAGACAAATAAGGGCTATCTAAAGTGCATAGGATGACATCAACAATAACCAAACAGACAATTTCATCAACTACACAAGAAACTAGGAGACACCTATGTACCTATCTTCCCCTTCTGCAGGTTAGTGAGCTTCAGACAATCAGTCCTCAACTGTGTCCTCAGCCCAAAATACAAAAGGTGAGAGGGCAGGTGCTCCACCTCACCTCACTTCCTTCACCCACTTTGGGCATAAAGTACTCATACCTCTTAGGGACTGTGCCCTCGCATTTGACAATGTCCAGAGGAGTCAGGATTCTTTCAGTTTCATCAAAATAAAACAACTTATCGATACATAAACACAGTAATACCCTTAGAAACTTCCAGGTACTGCCTTATGTGCTTGCCCTGCTCACATTCTTTCCCTGACAAAGGCAGGATCTGGGAGAAGGTTATGAGGTTTATTTCCTTAAAAGTTTTCACTACTGTTAAGGTCAGCATGTTCTCATCTCCAGACAAAACATACAGGCTCAACTGGGCAAGGCTCCCTGAAGTGACAGAATCCAACAGCCCATAGGCAAACTCTGAGTAACAGCAAAGGACTCCCCAAGGGGAGAAAAAGAAAAACCAACAAAAAATTCAGACTGCATTAAGACACTGCACTTGATCTGCTCCTCCCAACCACGTTCCAACTAAACCAGTACTGCAACTGAAGCTGACGTATTCTGCCTATCCCTCTCCCCAGTCATTCAAGTTTTCTCTCCTTACTTAGAAAAAAATTGCATGGAAAAAAAAACAGTGGAGGGGACAGCAAAGAGCATCATCATCACATCATAAACTCTATAATGCAGAAGGATGTTTTGGATTAATGCACATTAGTCTGTACAAGCATCACCCCCCCCAAAAAAAAAAGATAAAACCAAGGAAAAAGAGCCAAAAATACTCAGTTTCAGGAAAAAAAAAAAATTGTTCTTTAACTGCACATACAACTTAACTGTGAAGGCACATAGCAACACTGAGGCATCCTTTTCCTCTAGAAATGCTAAGCTTCCTCCTAGCTAAGAATTTCTCACAATACAACACATTTAAGCAGCACAAAACCAGCTGCTGTTGCAGGACACCCACCTCAAACAGAAAGAACTGGGGCCCTGGGAATAGGTCTGTGCTGCAAACAGAACAGCTACACGGGATGTTCTACACTGAGAAGCAACAACCTCTCACCAGGATTCCACTGGCCCAGGAGTAACACACTGACTTCACTTCCTTATTAGAAAATACATTTCCAAATAAATTATGTTTTAGCGTAAATTTCTGTGAGTCAATATAATTGCAATGGGTATTACATCATCCTGCCTTTCTCCAGGATAAAGACTAGTTTCATCTTTGGCTTCTTAGACTTTGTGGTCAGAAAGGGTAGTTTTCCAGTCAAATTGCAAGTGTCAAAAACAGAAATGCTGCATAATTTGTTCAGGAATGTACAGAAAATGCATTTAAATCCACATCCACATCTAGTCCACAAATAGCGATGTTTTCTCAGTGCTGAGTCCATTTAATGCTTTTGAGGTCAATTCCATCCTGCACCATTTCCCAGAGGGGGCTGTAAAGAAAGGAGACAAATAAGGGCTATCTAAAGTGCATAGGATGACATCAACAATAACCAAACAGACAATTTCATCAACTACACAAGAAACTAGGAGACACCTATGTACCTATCTTCCCCTTCTGCAGGTTAGTGAGCTTCAGACAATCAGTCCTCAACTGTGTCCTCAGCCCAAAATACAAAAGGTGAGAGGGCAGGTGCTCCACCTCACCTCACTTCCTTCACCCACTTTGGGCATAAAGTACTCATACCTCTTAGGGACTGTGCCCTCGCATTTGACAATGTCCAGAGGAGTCAGGATTCTTTCAGTTTCATCAAAATAAAACAACTTATCGATACATAAACACAGTAATACCCTTAGAAACTTCCAGGTACTGCCTTATGTGCTTGCCCTGCTCACATTCTTTCCCTGACAAAGGCAGGATCTGGGAGAAGGTTATGAGGTTTATTTCCTTAAAAGTTTTCACTACTGTTAAGGTCAGGTCCATTACCCACTCTGGCAGCACTGATTGCTTATACACAGAGACACCACCAGATTTTTGAAGCAAACAATTACTTTCAGCTAAATCCAACTCTTCAAATAATTATCGTACCCAAGAAGTCTTTATGTTCAAAAATAGGATGGCTCACCTCATTTCCCTCAGCCTCTTAACATGCTGTATGCACTTCTGCACTGTATAATCCACTTCTTCTTCTGTAGTGAAACGACCAATGCCAAATCTAGACCAAAGGAAAACCATTAAGGACTAGAATATGGAGGGGTGGAACAAATCCACCACCACCTACTTTCAGCAGAAAAGAAAAAAAATTGGAAGCATTAGGGAAGACCACTTCACGCACCTTATAGATGAGTGAGCCAAGTCTTCGTCTGTTCCAATTGCCCGCAAAACATAGGAAGGCTCCAGAGAAGCTGATGTGCAAGCACTGGGGAAAGGGAAGGCAGGCAAATTTCAAGCTTTTGTTCACGTGCAGATGCCACACTGAACTAACACTTCAGTAATCTCCTCCAACAAAGAGTAAGTCACTTACAGACATTTTATATTACTGTGACTCCTTACAACAACCCGTATCAGCTTTCCCAGCCTCTTAGAAACTCCTGAATACAAGCAAGAAGAGTGGTATTTCTGCTGCTGAAGAAAATGACTGGAAAGGGCAGGGATTAGAGGGGACTGAAGGTAATAAATTAGGAGCATGAGGTAAGAAGAGATAACACAGCAAGAATAAACACAATGCAAAACAGAAGCAG
>NW_009648638.1:169831-174711 GCF_000708025.1 Charadrius vociferus
AAGGCCATGAAAAAAAGACAAAGGAGCCAAGACAGAACTAGCCAGAGAAGGTACCAACAGGAACATTAAAAAAAGAAAAAAAAGTGCACACCATTTGGCAGCATAACAAATCAGTGAAAAACAGTGCATAGAGGAATCCAGAGCCAGGTGACCTAGTTAGGGTTGTCAGTAGAGCGAACTTCCATCTTGAAGCAGTAGGCAAAGCTGGTTACAAGTTGTTACTCAATATTTACAGGTAGCAACATGCAGCACAAACCAGAGAGCTGTTTACAGTCATTTACAGCTCTCTGGTGCACAAAACAGAGCCTCAGAAGAGATTTTCAAATTACAGAAGCATTTGGTTTCAGAGACAGTCACGTGGAGACTTGTTCTTCCTGTTCATAGTGCTAACATATTTCTAATTAAGATATGCTGACCCCTTTGTTCTCAAAGGTGAGGAAGGGAAGGAGTCTTTACACTCCATTAACTTCATCGTAAGCAGGAAGTTTGTCTTAGTAACAGAAATGTTACTGGTCACTCCTGTAGCGTCAGCAGAGTTCCATAGAAGTGTATTCAATTTTCTTTCTGCTTTTGCATTAAACATGGACACTATGAGCTAATTTAATTCAGATAAAAAAAAAACGCGAGTCCAGTCTTGCTAGATTTAAAGACAGAAGCTACTCAAATGCTGGTAGCCTTTAGAATGAAAGTGTCACCAGCAGTTACAAACCAAGGCTAGTCAGATTGCAGCTAACCAGTCTGCAAGGCTGGGAGGTAGGAATATCTAGGTTGTTTTTTGTGGTTTTGTTTAGGGTGGGTTTTTTGTTTTGTTTTTGGGTTGTGGGTGTGGGTTTTTTTTGCTTTCAGGATGAATTTGAAATGTGCCACTTTGGAGAAACGCCATCTTAGAATGCAATCAATGCCAGGCTGACTCATTAAGCGAATATGCAAATATGGAGCACAGAGGAGACCACTCCTTAGTTTGTACCTCCATTAGCAAATGTTATTTTCTCTCCAAAATATGCTGGTATCCTTCCCACACACTCCACCTACCTGCCTGAAGACAGAGCCACATCTTTCAGAGCCATCAGAAGACTTTCCCCTTCCACATACGCAAAAGATAAATTGATGCATCCTACATACAAATAAATGAAACAGGAAAAAAAAACTTCCGTCAACTAAAATCTAGGGCAAATCCTAACCCGTGTGGCAGTACTTGCACAATGTGTAGCTAAAGTGCATTATTCAGTCATGGCATTAACCCTGAGGAGCAAGCCAGTTCTAACGGGCTCGAGATTTTACTAATGTTACCTGGATAGCGATGCTCTCTATCTCCATTCATAACCACATCAGGAACCTCACTCATTATTTTTGTAACCAGTCGTTCTGCCAGTTGAGAGATTCGCTTATGGTCATACTAGCAAAGAAACCAGAAAAGAAACCAAAATAATAAACAGTGTACAGTTTGACCTCACTCAAACTGCTTTGTGTCACCAGCCATGAGCAGACTGATGGAGCTGGGTTTGGTTAGACTCAGGAAAGAACACATCTGAAACTTGAAAAGAAACTGTCAAACTTCGCGTACTCTAGAGACTGTTTTAAAAGAGAATTACCAGTTTGGTCCTAGCTAGCTCAGCCTTCAAAAATATTCCAAACCATACAGAAAGATCTATACATACAAGCTTCCAAACTGTTTTTTATAAAAAGCACCGAGTTCTTTGTGTTTAAAGACGAGTTAGGTCCTAAGATGACGCATTTTGCAACACAAGAAAGCGCATCTATTATGGTTAAGTGCCCCTTATTTCCCTAGGAGCTCTCAAACTGTACTACATAAAGACAAAGACTCACAAATTACTGTGAACTCAGCTTTTACAACATGTAAGCTACGCAATGAGAACTGCCCATTCTAGACTAAAATTGAGGTCACTTACACTAAAAAAAGCAGCAAGGTATGGTATCAGCTCTTGTGCACGGAAATAGACAGATGTGCACATGCAATTCATGCTTGTTTATACTCTCGAAAAAGCTTTAGAAGAAAAAAGGCTACCTCAAATATTACTTGGTTTAGAAATGCCAAAACTCTGCCAGGCAAGGAAGAGAATCCAGATCTGAGGCTCGTGCAGAACTCGGGCTCTGCAGGCGCTCCAGCCTCTAACAAGGCTTCCATAACCACCCAGCTCAGATGGCACATCTCTCCCTGTCTCCCAGGAAGCAGCTTGATCCTATGTGTACAGGCAACTGGCTCATACATCCCACTGGCAATATATTAAAGGATTTTTAAATTCCAGTTTGAAGGAAAGCATTGGTGCCCACAAACAGATACAGCAGCACAGAGAGGCTCAGACACCAGAAATAGCAAATAAACTACCGCTCAAGCCAAGAAAACAAAAAAAATTCTCAGTTGCAAAGCTGCAGTAAACTTGAACTTGCATACATTTAATAGGTATGATATTGGACTAGGAAGTCTTATTTTTTCCAATATACATTACATAAACATGATTTATTCCATTTCAGAGACACTGCAAATACATGTGTGCAGAATGGAGTGAGGAGTACAAGCACTTAGAGCCATATTTCACTAAAACTGTCAACTGTAAACCTGTCGCAGAAAACCATAATTCAAACCACAAAAAAAGAAACTTAAGCAAGCTAAAAATCAGCTTCCAATTACCCCAAACCAGCTGTGAAGACTGCAAAACATTTACTTAATGTTACAACAGGAGAATCAAATTTAATTCAAGCACATGGACACAATAAGACTTCAGGAATCTAAGACCCAGCTGGCCCTGTTATATTATTTTCTTGGAATCCAGGACAAATACCTTCCCCCACATACCTCCATCTCTTGCTGTGCCACTTCACACGCTGCCCCCAGGCCCACTGCTAAAGGAGTGGGCACAGTCCCAGACCGCAGTCCTCTCTCCTGACCTCCCCCACTTTGCAGGGGTTCTAGCCTGACGCGCGGTCGACGGCGAACATAGATAGCACCAACCCCTTGAAAACAAGGAAAGCTGTGTCAGTATACATTCACAGTTCTGAAACTATGAAAAGGGACTCCAAGGTTTGGAAATGTTCCTTGTTTCCACACAGAACACATATTTGGACACCTCACTGGAGAAAAATGTCGTGAACACACACAGTATTTTCTAGGAAATGGCGTTTGTTCCCACCCTTCGTGTTCCTCTTCATTCAGGCTCCCAGAGCTTCAGCCATGGGAGAAGCTCAGTTTTGCACAGTGTGCTTCAGCCACCTAAAGACTCCGTACTTCCCTTACTTCTCATGATTCCTGTCCACAGCTGAAGTTCATCCCTTTGCATTGAAGTTTTTAATGTGGAGACATTTCATTCATTGATGTTCCCTTACTGACTTCCAACTGAAACCTCTAGAAGAACTCCTTTCCCTGGATTACCAGTCCAGCACCAGTCCCAGGAGCTGTTCTCTCCCTTTCTTCCCATTAGGGAGACTCATCAGTGGCACTCATTTCCAACAGACAGATTAGATGAGCCACTTTTGACAGCCGGTCAATTTCACTCTCTGCTCTCCTCACCTAGAAACTTGATTTCCATGTTTTCATGTGCCTTGGCATACCTAAGAGTGACTAGTCACCACAGGAGGAATGGTTGCAACTTCTGGTTGTAGTAAGTTGGGAAAATTTATGTCTGTCACTTGCCCAAACTACTTGGTTGTAAACTTAGTCCTCGACCAGAGATATGTCTTCAGCTCTCAGGAGAGCTCATACAGAAAAAGACGACACATTGAAAAAAATAGTAATTTTGCCTTTTTTTCTGAATAGCACATAGAATACAGCAAACCTGATTTCTGCCTTTCTACATCCAGTGTTACAAACTAAATGAACCATGACAGTGATAACAGCTGAACTCCCAAATTGTATGAGTGCATACTAGTCAACTAGCTGGATTTTAAACCCCATCCTGCAAAGATGATGCACAAATGGGGTTGGGGGGAAGAAGCCATTGGAAGTAGAAGACAACCAAAATCACTAAGAATTTAAACATTCCAGTTACTTTTTGATCTCCTTATTGCAAGTTACAGTTGGGTCTAAACTTTGCCCTATAACCCAGTGATTTCATTTCAACTGTTTCAGCATCAATGCTGCTTCACACCAAGCATATGACTCCTGAAAAGCCATTCCTCCTACTGCTGCCACCATCATAAGACACTGTTTCTTCCTTCAGTGAAGCCACCTTGCAACCCATCAGCACTGAAGACACACTTACCGCATCTCTAGGTCTGGCAGTAGCGCCTGAACTACTCCAAAGTCAGTTCAGTAATGATCTTAGAATAGTTTCCCACAGTTTAAGTAAGTCACTAAGTAAGACAGACAGGTTTAACTTCATACCTTCCATAGTTACCTTAAGGTAGGCATGGAATTCTCTAGAAAAGTACCTTTGGGCCCATAAATTTTATGGCCACTGATGCTCATTAGATCAATTTTCATGTCATTGACATCCATAGGAATTTTACCAATTGCTTGTGCAGCATCTGTGTGGAAGAAAACCTTACGTGTGCGGCAGATCTCACCTGTAATACAAACACAAAAGCAAAAACCCCCACATTATCTCATCTAATGGTTACAATTCCAAAATTATTCCAACAATTAGTTTAAAGCATCAGTTCATAACCGGGACCAGTTCTGAGGTGACAAAGGAAGAAATGGGTGCTGTCATGTTTCTTTTACGGTTAAGTGTCTAAAGCTGTGTAGAAGCTATTCTAGCTGATGCCTAGATGGATGCAGGTTTAGGCAGGTCAGCAGGTAAGACTACAGTGAAGTTTTTCAGTTGAGAAGTTAAAAAGCCTTTTGCTGTTAAGATGTGAGATTGTTGCCAGTCCCACACCTACCAAGTTTAAGTACAAATGGCTTCACAGGACATCCAAGTTTC
>NW_009648638.1:174736-179652 GCF_000708025.1 Charadrius vociferus
TCCCTACATGGATCACTCCACAGCTGGACAAAATTACATTTTTTTTTCTTGATTCTTTTTCTTCTCAACACCAGTCCAGCATAAGCCAGCCTTACTTTCAAGTTTATACTTCCCAAGTATTTTTATGCCATTTCTTCTATTTTCCAAGTTTTGCAATACTCAGCTTCAGAAATGTCCTCAGAATTGTCACTAGTCCTCACACAGGCTGGTTACTCCCACCTGAAGCCTGTAATCAATGTTTTTGCATCCAGAGCATATACACTAAGGAAAAAAATAACGTATACCTTATGAGGGCAGTGAACTTCAATATTATTTATTTTTTGCCATCAAAAAACTCACTACTCATCTTCCACAGAATCGGTACTGAGCACAGTTGCATCCCAAACCTCTCCTTTGCACAACTAGTCAGCATTATCTTTCACAGGAGAAGCTGTCCTGTGGTCCAGCAAGAACAGCATTGCTACCGCTAATATTAGGCCATAAGCCTCACACTAACACAGCCTTAGGTTAACTCTGCAAGGCCCCAGTCCTGGCCTATCAGACCTCTTACCAAGGTGTTATGAGACCTCACTGTGGGAATCAGAGCTTGGTACCAGGTATCTCTGCCATTTAAGCGTGGGACAACAGTAACAGCCTTGACAACATAAGCACAGGAGGAAAATAGGTTGCTAAGGCCTATAAGCAACTCACTGATGGTCAAATATTTGTCAATGAAGAAATATAACCTTGAAGAGCCTTGGGGGAAACGCTGTTTTGAGCATAATAAAGAAAGAAAAATGTAGCAGCTAAACAAGAGGAAAATCAGCTGCACAACAGGAAGAGACACCTGCCACAGCCTGGGAAAACAATACCCTCCAGAACCAGTGTAAACTCCAAGGCAGGGGCCGAAGCCTAAAAACTGTCTAAAAACTCAAACATCTTATGAAAGGACATCTTGGATATGAAGGGGACATGGGAGAGTTTTGTCACTGTCAGGGGAAATATTACCAAGGAACCACCATGGGTGGGATCCAGGGAGCTGCGTATGTGGACCACCTGCTCACCCTGCTTGCTCCAACAACCCTGGTTCTCCAGCTCTGCCCACACCTGCTTTGAGGTCCCTGTCCGGTCAGAGCCTGGCTCACCCTCTTCCTGCCTCCTGTTACAGAAACTGACTCTTCAGCGGCCTTCTCAGCCCTCAAACCAATTGTTCATGACTGTATATGGCAACACTGGGGGGAAGGGGTGTCTAAGTGTGGTGCTCACCATCCCCTCCCACCCCAAATTCTGCACGTTTCTCCTCTTAAACACCACAAGCGCTCAATAAACCATTATAGCATGTAAACTCAATTTGGCCAGTTATTTTGTGCAATTTTTTCATCCATCATACAATTCAAAATGAAACTAGAGCAGCTAATCTGTACTACAAGGCTCTAACTGCTGAAATACTGCAAAAGTACTGAATTTTGTCCTCATTTCCCTTTTGAAATAAGTTTTTATTTCGGACAGCATTATTTATTCCTTAACTATGCTACACCTGATCTTTTGCATCAGTAGCACTTGGCTATAAAAATATTAAGTAAAATGAAGCAGAAGTGATATTAGCTGGGCCTCTGGAAGCCACGGTGTACTTACCAATGTCATGAATTGGCTGCTTTACTCCTATTTCATTATTCACAGTCATTACAGAAACCAAACTTGTATCTGGCTGGAACGCAGCCTCCAACTCCTGGTGAAATATTCAAACAGACAGAAGTTGTGACTAACAGCAGATTCCTGTGCATACCTTCAATTTGCTAGCAAATCTTAACCAGCAGCCCCCTAACTAGCGCATTACCAGCAAACCCCTTGGGGGCTGACAAACAGTCCTGGTGAGAGCACTAATCCATATGAACACGAAATTCCTGCAAGAAGAGGAGCGTAATCAATTGCGTTTCTGCATATCCTAACCCTGGTATGCACCGTTGCCACTTGATTAAATCAAGTCAGTACAGGCTTTTGCTATGTCTCATACATTCCTCTGAACTATTTTCTTTAACAAATTCACCACCCATGGAACAGCTTAAGCCACATCTAGACAAAGCGAGGTTGGCTATACAGGAACTGCACTATATACAAGAAAGCATCAAGCAAAGGCGGAATCTGCCAGCACGGTTCTCGCAGAACATACTAACACTTCTGCACCTGCAGGCCCAATCCCTCTACCCCACCACAAACATACATCTCTCCAAGCCAGATGATGGGGCTAGAAATAAAACTGATACTCTCCTGTATTACAGGACACAAATAATGAAATAAGCATATACAACTTCTAAATCCCAGGACTGTGGCCAACACACCCAGAAGGGTTGGTTCATGGACAGCAGTAGAAGCAGAAGGCAGTATTGTAATTGCTGTGTCTGATACCTTGAGTAGCTCAGATCATGAAATTTCATCGCTGACTCCTGTATCAAAGCCAGCTCCATCCTAGTCATGTACAGGGCTCTCTACAGGGTATGCAAGAGCTCCACCGCCACGGGAAGGAATGACAGCAGGTGAACAGTGGGATAAGAGACTGATGTTTTGGTTGAGAAAAAGTCTAGAGCACCACACAGAACAGAAAATCCTTCTCCAACTGTGACGGAGATTTGACTGTGACTCCCATTCTAGCTTGTGTTATTTATCATCCTTTCCTCTTTATCATCAAGAGCCCATAAGGTCCTTTCAAGCAACAACTTGAAGCAAGAACCTCTTCTATTTTCACTTTCTTTCTGTCAGTAAACAACCTACCTTCAAATCTATGAGCCCATTTTTTTTAACAGGTAGATACGTGACCCGAAAACCTTCTGTCTCCAAGGAACGGCAAGAATCCAACACGCACTTGTGCTCTGTTTGTGTAGTAATGATATGCTTTTTTCTGGATTTATAGAACCTTGCAACACCCTGTCATGTACAATCCATGAACAAAAAAAACTTGCCATTAGACCACTGAAGAAAGCAGGCTTTACAGAAAATGATCAGAAACAAGAAATTACTATTTACATATAATTCATTTGCATCTTCCCTGTTTGACCAAAAGTCATGAATCTAAAAGGTACTGACATGTAATTCACACTACATACATACATTACTACATGTAATTCACACTACAGCAGCACCTGTTTTTCAAAGCATCCCACTTTTCAAAAAGCCTGTGAAAACGTTAACTGATATAAGTTCTACACACTATTAACAGAAATACTTTTTTAATTTCAAAAACATTTGCAATGGAGTCATATACAATGAGAAGCCTGACTAAACACATAGTTAAGGTTAAAACACTGCCTAGTCTCAGTCAGAAAAAAGTTTGTAGTGGGCATCTCCGCTATATTTCATGATAAAAATTTTAATTACAAGCATAATTTTACCACAATAAATAACTATCAGTATAAACCTTTTACCTTAATCGCCATGTTATTTGATTCTGTTGCACCACTGGTAAATATAATTTCCCTTGAATCAGCCCCTATTAAATCCGCAACTTGCTGTTTAAAAAGACATACAAATTTGATTTGTTAAGATAAAATACAATGAATTCACCATAGCAAAACACGTGCAAAATGTTTTCAAGAATACTCCCTTGAACTTTCAACGGGCTACAGCTAGTATCTAACACAGTTATGCTACAGGTACAATAGTCTAAATATCTGCATTAATACGAAATACATAAGGAATCCATAGTCATTAGCAGCAGTGGTATTGAGCATTAGCCGGTCATAAAAGAACATAGAAGTTAAGCAGACAAAAACCCAGTACATATTACTTCAAACAAAAAAAGACAAAGACCCATAACTAAGATTAGGAGAATGAGAAAATATGAAGTTAGCCCAACTACTGCAGCAGCACGCTTGTGACCTCAGGAAACCAAAAATCCTGAGAAAGCTTTGCCTAAAGTATTGGTTTCTGCCATTTCAGTTGCTCTAATCTCACTATTTTTTCTTGCAATAAATCTGCTGAAGTATATCTAAGCAAAGAGGAAGCTGCTAAATTCAGCCCACGGAGAACTAACTACAATACTTCTATCATTGCTTTTGATTCTCTTTCGGCACTGAATTTCCTCACTAGCAGGAAAACCACTATGACGGCAGTGAGCCAAGGACTCACCCGCCTCGCCTTCTCCATGGCGGCCTCACTCTCCCAGCCGTAGGCATGGGTCCTGGAGTGGGGGTTGCCGTAGTAGGCTGTCAGATACGGGAGCATGCTGTCCAGGACTCTGGGATCCTGCAGGACACAAACCACACCGCCTTAGAGAAATGGGGAAGGAAAAGCACCTCTGTTCCCTCTACACATCCCACCGTCCCCCTGCCCCAGGAGTAGCACCACTTCTGCTGCAGTTGTCTAGGTTTAGCTCAGGCCAGATATCAAACACTTGAGGTTACTGCATCTTATATACAACACAGCCTCTGGCAAGCACAGGTATCCAGCAGTTAGGTTCTGTGCCCTCACATGTAACCTTGATCTGCACCAAGCCGACCACAGAAGAAGGGAATTTTCTGAGCGGAAGAAACACAAGTCTTAAAAAGTCTGGGTAAATTACACAGGTAAGTATTTTGGTGAAATGAATTTCTTGCTGCCCCTTCTAGCAACACCCATCCCCACAGAGGTGGACATAAGGTCTCAGGCGGCTCTGCCACCGCTCCTCCTGGCAGCGCGCCCGCGCAACATGACGGGAGGCATCGAACGGCGACGGCGGAATCTGTGGAAGTGAAGAGGTCTTTTGGAGGGAGAACCAGGCCGCCGCGGGAAGGAGCGGCGGTGGCAGTGAGTGACGCTGCTTTACCCGGGGCCACCTCCGGGGGCACCGGGAGAGCCCGAAACTCGGGAAACACGCGAGCGCTCCAGAAAAATAAAGCACAGAAAGAAAGTTTATTTCTCCCCCTCCCCCTTTTCTTCTGGGGGAGACCCGCGGGCCCGGGGCC
>NW_009648638.1:180246-214230 GCF_000708025.1 Charadrius vociferus
GGAGACGGAGGTCGCCCCTCCCGGGGGAGCCGCTGGGGCGCTCTGTGGCGCTATCCCCCGCCTCGACCTGGAATTGCCGAAGGGCATGGTTCTCTGCCCCGCTCCTTTGCCTCCGGGGCTGGTGGCAGCTCGGGGGGACGGGCCCGGCGACGGAAGCTTTGCCACGTGACGGCGGGAGCTGGAGAGCACAGCGGGAGGTGCTGAAACTGCTCTCGGAGACGTAGCGGCGCTCACAAGGACTTATGGAGCAGGGCTGGGGCACTGGCGTTACCTCCCGGGCTTTTCCTACTTGGCAGGCGAGGAAACAAGTGTGAAAGCCTGCAGAGCCTCTGGTGTGACACTTACAGGAGGCTCTGAAACGTGCGGGCCTGCTCTCTAGCCCAGTTTGGTTGTAGAAACATGTTAGAAAAAGCAGTAAATCCATGTGGGGTTTTGTGTTTTCTTTTCTAGATGCCTGTGACTGTGGGCCCATACGGGCAATCGCAGCCCAGCTGCTTTGACAGAGTAAAGATGGGTTTCATGATGGGCTTTGCAGTGGGCATGGCTGCAGGAGCGCTGTTTGGCACGTTTTCCTGTCTCAGGTATGCTGAGGAAATAACTTCCATCGACAGGTCATTACAGAGCGATAGCCAGAGAGAAATGCTCCTGCTCTGGGATTGGGAAGGGAGGTGCAGGTCTGGTCCTGTGTTGTCACGTAGGTGAAACTTTGCCAGTGCCTCCAAATTAGCCACAGTTCCAGAGCCTGCTCTCAACCGCAACCTGAAATGGGAAAGGCCAGCGATAGCAGGCATCACCTCTGGGTTGCAGCTTCAGAGACCTTTTCCTGCAGCCTGTAATGGAGGTTGTGTTGGGCAGCTGAGGCTGTGGAAGATCAGCTCCAGGAGGAGCTGGATGAATTGTCTGTACAGATACTGCAGCCCCCTCCTCGCTCTAAAACTTCCTGAGGTACTTGGCACGCTTGGGTATCTACGTCGTGGTTGCTTTGGGTGTCCGTCCTCCTGTACAGAGGCAATTACCATACTGACCCCAAGTCTTAACTGCAAGAGTGCAGGCAGAGCTGTGGCTGGCACTGGCACAATCCCACAATCCCACTGTGAATCGGAGAGGGACAATATTCCACCTTCCCCGAACATGCTGTCATGGAAACAAACAACACTCGCTGCTCCAGGTTAGCTCTTGCGCTGCTCACTGGCTGGTTTTGGCATGAAAAGGAATTACTGAAATAAGCTCTTCCATATTTTGCAGAACTCCTTCTGCTTGAGAGTTTTTAATCTGTGATTAAACAGGCGATTATTTGGTAGTGAGCCTAAATGGAGAAAAAGGCACAAAGTCTAATCTGGTAGACTTTAAAAAGTTTTCTGATCTCTCTCAGATCATGGAATCACAGAATGGTTTAGGTTGTAAGGGACCTTAAAGCCCACCTAGTCCCACCGCCCTGCCGTGGGCAGGGACACCTCCCACCAGACCAGGTTGCTCTAAGCCCTGTCCAACCTGGCCTTGAACACCTTCAGCAATGGGGCAGATTCTGGAGAAGATGTGTAAGTGGTACAGTGCTAGCAGAAAATACAGATTTAGGGTAGTTAGAAGCAGCAGTGACAGTGGTTCTGTCATACTTGAATGACACAGCTACATTACTTCCGCTGTACCATTTTTGAGGCAAAATCTCCATGTTTTAAAAATCAAGTGCCTGAAATTCCTTAGACCCTACAGTCATTTCAGTGCTTAAAAGCCAAATATTATGAGAGCTTCCTGAGAACAATTCTTTTTGCTTTGGTCTGACCTCTCAAGTAAATGGGAACTGGAGAACAGAAATGCCTCTAGATGCTTCCAGACCTTTCAGGTTTCTGTCATTAAAAATACGGTGTCAGTGGTAAATAGGAAGTTAGTTTACAACATGGTTTTGAGTTGGTGGCATTAATACTGCCACTGCAGCCAGATGGAATGGTAATGCTCAGACCCTTTGTATTATCTGGCAAGTCAAATACTTGGACAGGACAAGTAGGGGTTTTTTCCCCAAATTAAAGGTATTTGGGGCACGAGCAGGTAAAGCTGTTCCTGCTAGAGGTGTGCAGGGGGGTACAGCATCAGCTGGTACCACTGCAGGAAAAAATACACGGCATTGGCGAGGGTCCCTCAAGTGCCCCAAAGAGAACAGCTCCATTTTTGTTCGCAGTAGCTCAGGCATGGGGCACCGCAGCCTGTCTCCTTGCGGAGGCAGAAGGTATCATTTTAAATTCAGTCAGAAGAGGAGGTGTTTGATTTGGGTTGTCAGACAACCATTAGCTCGTTGTATCAGACGTTTTCTGCTACATGTCTGTTACCTGTCAGGCTTCAGCTTTTATATAATTCCTGTGTTTTTCTTTGTCTCAGGATTGGCATGAGAGGACGAGAGCTGATGGGTGGAGTTGGCAAAACGATGATGCAAAGTGGTGGGACGTTTGGGACATTCATGGCTATTGGCATGGGAATCCGCTGCTAACCTGGAGCCTGGGTTTTGTCCCGGCGTGCCCCGTCCAGCCCTTCCTCTCTGTACCATAATAAAATCTTTAGATACCTGGAAGTGAGAGCTCTTCATGAAATGAAGTACTATCCTCCTTGCTCTGCTGATTGTAAACATGCTTTTTACCAAATTCCTACTTTCCTCCCATGACAATAAGAATTAATAATCCTTTGTACTGCATTAAAGTTCTTATTTCAGACGTAAGTACAGTGCACACATTTCTCCCTTTGGTATGTGGGCAGCTCACATTCCCAACACGATGTGGAGCTGCCCCATTGCATTTGTGTATTCCTGAGCCCAGGAGAGTCTCTGTGGCTAATTCAGATCTAACTATCAAACCAGCATATTTCTCTCCTCTTGCAAAACTAGATGGGTTGAAACTGGCCCCGTTTCTGAGTTTCAGGTAGTTTGGTGCAAACGCCCTCACAGAGAGCAAGGGACCTCAGAAGGACTTGGGCAAGTCCTTCTGCAACTGAGGGCAAGCTACAGCAGCTTTGGCAGCTTCTGCCAGCCAGCCTGGCAGCACATGGGTGCAGGAAGCAGTCAAGGAACAGCACAGAACAGTTACAGCCACGCTACTAGAGCTGGAAAACATAAAATTGCTGGCAAATGGAAAACTGCTCTGGTCACATGACAGCTGAAGGTATTTTGTGATGAATCACAAGGATGACTTCGACACCAGAGGGGGAAGATTTAACTTCCCTGTCAGGCCTTGCACAATGCCTTTCCTAAAGCTGTGCTGCAAGCTACTGCATTATCTACACTGCCTCTTCCCAGCTCTGAAGGAAGCAGTCTTACACTCCGCTGTACAGCCATTGCAGAGATGGCAAGTGCAGAGCGGTAGTTGCAGCTGCCTCCAGCCATAGGAACTTGCCATGGCTTTTTTCATTCCCTCAGCAAGGGAAGGGGCTTCAGCTGTAGGAGCTGTGCTACCAGAAACGGAGTCTTTTCCTACAGTCTGCCTTAACAGGTCTGCAAGATGCTCAACGCCTCCTGGGGAGAACAGGGAATTACTCCCTGCCCTTCACCAGCCACTGCAGCCAAACTAGGTTTAGTGCTGCAATCTTCTGTTAATTGCCTTTTAGAACAAGGCTTGTCTTTGCTCCTCCTTTATGTCTGCTTAAGGATAGGACACGTAAGCAGCAGCAGAACCTGAACCAGCACCTGTACAACCATTACTTATTGCAAGTGCTGTTTCTGATTTTAAGGGAGAAACAAATCTGCCACTAAAAGTCTGCTCTCTGCTGTCATGCAGCTCAATGACCTTGGAGAAACTGCTGACAACCCCCAAGTCAAGCAACATGGCTACTCAGGAAGCACACAGGTTTTCCTCCAGCTGGCACCAGTGAATTAATGCTGCAACTAAAAAAATAAGGTCAAACAAAACTGGAGAGCAGCTTTGCTTGGCTTTCTTCAGCTGTGCTGTTACCCCGTTCTGTAGTCTGTTCCTGGCTCCTCCCCATGTTTGCCTTTGCACTACCCGTTTCCTCCCACAGCTCCCTCCTGGATTGCTGGACACCCTCTTACCTGGAAGCCAAGTCACCACCACCTTCTGTCCCAGAGCACTGGCAGCATCCCTCATCAGCCCACTGTCACCCACCAGGGTGGAACCCGCTCTCTCCACTGTTGTCAAACACAGCTTTTATTAGCCAGTGGTCACAAAGGGCAGGGAGGTGGGAAAGGGGCACTCAGAGGGCGATCCCCTGGGGCACGCTTCCCTACAGAAACTGGACTAAAAGCCAACATAAATTACTCCCACATCCCCACAATTCACAACCCTTTGTGAAAGGCAGGTGTGGAGGTGGGCAGGGGGGATGTTGTCTCTGGAGTCAATCTGAGAAAGGGCAAAAAAAACCCCAAACAACCATCCGCTGCCCGGGCAGCAAGAAAACCCCCAGGCCCTCAACAACCATGGCTGCGTAACACAGAGGGTTCAAAGCAGCAGGAACTGGCTCCTGCACTTTCTCCTAGAGGAGTCGTATTCCAAACATCTCCTGCTCACCTCCAGTCTTCAGCACACACTGCTTCATGCGCATTAGGAGAGTGGAGAAATAAAGCTTCATGAAGGCCTTTTTAAGAGAATTTTATTTGAGTGGTTCTTACAAAGATTGTTGCAATATGAAAGTCTTTGTTTGATAGAAATATCAAGCTGTCTTGTCAAACACACTGAAGTAACCCAAAAATATATTTCAGAGCTCACAGAGCTTAAAAAGAGCAAAGATTATATGCAACCAGAACAAAACACGTTTCTGTATTTCCTACCAATTTTCAGACTCGGCTGAAATCCTTCAACTGTGCCACACTGCATACATAGAAACTTAACTGGAAATGCAGAGATCGTTTTGTTTGGAAACTTAGACACACCTCACACAGT
Organism: Charadrius vociferus; assembly: GCF_000708025.1. NCBI lineage: Eukaryota > Metazoa > Chordata > Aves > Charadriiformes > Charadriidae > Charadrius > Charadrius vociferus. Next base: position 185,121 of record NW_009648638.1, read on the forward strand.
ATTTACAAAGAAACTTTTACAGATACATTAATCAAAAATTACCATCAAGAAATAAAACCCTTCAATCTTTCTATTCTTACCAATTATTCAGCACAAAGCAAGCTGAGTGGCCGTCTACAGTCAGCTTTCAGTAGCCTTTACAATTTTCCATTTATACAAAACACTAAATATGTCCCTTCATAAAGTCTATCTCCGATATTAACCTTTAGCAGATCACCTACATTTAGTGAAATGTAAAATATAATTGCTGCATTAAAAGAAAGGCTTGTGAAACATTAAAAATGTCATTATGTCCCATCTGCCTTTTACAGAGAACTTGTTTTCTATGAGCTACTTCTCAGTTCCTACAGATCACCTTAGTAAATGTACAAGAATTACAAGGCAGAACAAGAAGTCAACAGCTTTGTATACAGTGGAAATGCTAGTTAGGGAGAATGAACACACTGCATTTCTGCTTAATTCATTTTATTTTTAAAGGTAGCAGGAAGTGTACACAAAATGACATTAAATCCTTTCCTTTAGTTTTATCTAAATAAAAGATAACTCAATCTTCCTCCAAAAAATAACTATGTACAAAACTGACTAAATCCATCTTCATCGTCGAACAGGAACCAGTAGCTGGGTTGCAGTCATAGAATCTGGGAAAAGGCTATGGTACGTTGGAAGAGGTACATATGCTGCTGTAATCATTTTACCTAATCACAAGATTAAAAAAAAAAAAAAAAAAAAAAAAAAAAAAAAACAAAAAACAAAAAACAGTACTTGGTCATTCCTGTAATGAATAAGTGTAGGTGTCTCTGTGAAATCCACTCACCTGCAAACCACCTCCCATGCAACGCATTTACAGCTGCAATGGCAGCAGCAATTGAAGGACATTTGACATAGACGTTGCCCTGTAACACACAAGGGTTACAGTCCATTAGAACCCTGAGAAATGTCCCACCGTCTATTCTCATGTCTTCCTTGGCATGGTCGTGATGGAGGCAAACCTGCCTCGCTGTATTCCTACTGGCATCAACCGATAGTGCAGAATGAGCATGAGAAAATGGAGTAGGAGGCAGTTTTTTACTAACACACATTACCATACTGTAACAGTTACCTTAGCACGAAACTTTTCTGAATAGGATTTTTGCAAAACAGACCAAAGGTGAGCTTAATCTGAAATCAACAAGTAATGGATTTCTTACTTGCTTGTGGTAACCATTCAAAGAGAGGATCCAATGGCTCCCGATTACAAATTTGACGCAAAATGGGAAAGCACAAGGAGTTTGGCTACCTCTACTGCAGGCTCACCATCAAGTTTTGCAAATTACCAACTTTGACCACAAACGCTTAACTAGATATGCAAGTTCACAGTCTGGTTCTCAAAGGGATTAAGCATCCCCCATTCCCTGGGGCAAGAAGGACATCCAGCACTTCAAGACAACTGGAAAATTCTCATGTATGAACTTCAGCGATGACTGAGACGAAGGGAAAAACCCCATCACAACGGGGCAAGAAGAGCCTGAGATGATAACTAATGTGAATGACAGACTGATCTTTTAACTTTGCAAGGGATACCTCAAGTTTTCTATCTGCAAATTAAGCACTAAACCAGCCTAATCTAGAATACTGCAATATTCACATTCAACAACTGCAAGACATACAGACACCCACAGTAATGTGTACGCATTTTTCTGGCTGCCTGCTTAAAAACAGAATACTACCAGTAATTCGTGCACCATGTCAGATTCTAGCTGAAAAAGACTGTACAGGAAAAGAATATATTAAGAGACAGAACCCAGCCTTCCCTTTAGCAGCCTTTGCCAGTCTGTACTAACTCTTCCCACTGTGATCATGCTCACTCCCTCTCAGGGGGGAAACTCAAGATCAGGGGCTGAAGTTCACTGCACTAAGCAATGAACACACACAGTTCTATTCTCAACCTTCCCCTGCACAAAAAGCACCAAAGCTGCTCAAGCCTTGAAATGATACAGCAACATAAAGCTTTAGGTTTTTTTAACACATCACAGTGTAGACTGGTGTGGTACACCAGACCATGTGTGCAGCTGGGGCTTTTCACCCAAACCAAATCACGTCTTCATGGCTGATTACTGACAGCCCTTCAGTCTGGCTGGAAGTCTGGCTGGCTGGGAAAGAGCCCTAAAAAGATGGGAGACAGAAACACTTAGGCGATAACGTGACCAGAATCTAAGCCTGGAAAACAAAACAGCACAGTGGAAACTTATGTTCAAATACAGTATTTTTAAATATCAGTGGGTATTTTATATCTGGGTCATCGCTGTGCTACTGTGACAAAACAGATTTCATGTAACAAACAGCCAACTCACGACACAGTAGCTGTAGTTTTTTCTTTTAAATCCACTGGCTAACGTGAACCAGATTTGCACCTCTATGTGCTCACACCCTGTGTGAGGTATGTTGACGGCTGTTGCGGTTTTTTTTGGGTCTGTGTGTTTTTTTGTCAGTGACGGTGTTTTTTCTCTATCTGTTGAAGGACACTTCGTTTTCTCTAAGGTAGTAACAGAGCAATATACTGTGGGGATGGTTTCTACCTTCCAGCAGTCCAACACAAGAGTGATGACGAAGATGACAAATGCTAGGAAGGATTGTATGTTGTTTTATGTACTAGACTGCAGCTCATCTCTAACATCCCAGTAATCCATGTGAAAGGGTTTCAGGTGACAAAGAGCTTTCTGTAGAAGCAGCACAACGATAACAAAGGTTTGTGAGTGTCAAGTGCATTACCAGGGCAGAACAATCCCATCTAAGCAATACTGACACGGCCAGTAGTGTAGATTTCAACCTCGCACAATGGAATGGAGACTCCCGGGGTCTGATGGTTAGACATCAATCTGACTAAGAGAGCATTTGAAAACTGTACTTCAGTTTGGGCTTTGAATTCTATATAAACGGGGTTCATGAAGGCTCAATCTCTTTACAGACCTTCCACAGTTTATGTTCCAAGACCTAAAATACAGGGGAAGAGATAACCAGTCTGGGGGATTGTGTAAACAAAGTGAACACAGAAGAAAAATGCCCTTTTAACACTCAGGCTAAGTCCCTCAAACAGGCATTAACTTGTAGTCGTCTGCATCAGTACCCTTTTTCTCCTCCCTGTTCTAACTCTAGGTGCCCCCACTGCAAGACTTCAGCATTACTAGTGAACACAACTGCTGCCAAGCATGGGATTAGGCACATGTTTCACTGCACCTTTTAAGTCTCGTGAAGCAGGGTGTCCTTTGTGCTAAAGCCTGTATTCTCCAGAAACAGAGGCAACTGGAAGTCCCCGGCTTTTGGGAAATGCCCAGCTTAAGGGAAAAGCCAAACACCAGAATTAGAGAGGTCATGACTCTTCAGCCTGTATTTCCACAGGAACATCAACTGTGTAAATCTGCAAGAGCAGACTGCCGCACCAGAAACTGCTCTCACACCTGCATTCAAGTTACACACTCAAAACAGGAGGGAACCACATACATTCTGCAAAAACTGCAAAGTAACTTCAAGAAATTTAGATTCGGTTTAGGAGAAGAAAAAAAAAAAACAAACAAAAAGACCACACACCAAAAAACCAGGAACCAGGCATACCTGAGCTGAGTTTTTGTCTACATAGATGTGGATAACTCCTCCATGTTTGTTACATTCCTCAATCACATCATCTTTAATTTCGGTATCCCAGCCAGCTTCTTCTTCACTGTAGGGGAAGAACAGTAGAGAGATGGAATTGTTATCACTTGGACAAAATCCGCCCCAAAACCCATATAAAAAAAACAAAACAAAACACTGCAAAGTACTAATTCCTTTCTCAGATGTTAAAGTCATCAACAAATGCCAAACAGAAACACTTACGTTTGAGGATTAAACATGTTGGAAAGCTGGAAGCACTGTGTTGCAAGTGGTTGTACAGAAGCAGCTGCAGCCAGAACTGTTGTAATGGAAAAAAACAGTAACAAATCTAAGAACCCACTACGCACGGCTCCAATTTAAATGAGTATTTTCTATCTATTCTTTAAAATCCCAACATTCAGCAGTAACAGCAACAGTTGTAACTAAACAGAAAAGTGAAGGCAGGAAAGCCAAACTTGTAACTAGACACTATCTATGATAGAGAAATTTTCAATTGATCGATATAGAAAATAGCACAGATGAACTACAGTTAAAGCTGAAAAGTGAAAAGATATCCCTGTACAGGGGTTTTGGCAGATTTTCAATTTAAACATTTAAATGCTGATATGTGCATCTTCACATGCATCTCAAAACTCTGAGTTGTATGCCAGCAGCACCTTTAATCTTTTTTCTCCTCACAGAAGCCACGCAGCAGCTCTGGATGGAGTGGCACCACCCATCTGACTTCAGAGGAAGAGACAGACATCTTTGAGAATTCTCAAAATGTATTTTAAGCATGCTGAATTATCCTTCAAAAAAATACATCTGTACTTTTGTCCCTTGGAAACATGTAACATAGGAAATATTTGACAACTCAAATTATAAGTATTTTAACTGTAGAATAGATCTATACCGTTTCCCAGGAACTACAAAATTATTATTGTTGCTCATCAGCATGCTACATCTTATTAAAAGATAAGCGCTGTCCTATAGGCTCCCCTTTCCCTAGGCTGTCAGCTTCTGTTAATTTAGCTGAAATAATGGCCACCTTCTGTCTACATATGCAGAAATTAAGGGGTTGCGCAGTCAGAGTAAAATGATGACTAATCCAGGGACAGTAATGCCAAACTCCTGATTCTCAAATTACCTTTCTAGTCCCTACCTCTAAGGCAGGAAAAACCCCACCCCCAACCAAACCCACAAACCAAAACACAAACCCACACATTTTCTAGGACTAACATATGGCTGGGGAATGTTACCAACACTGCGGAAATGCTACAAAGAAAAGGCAAAGTGTTTAACATACATTCTGTTATTTTCAGTCAATAATCGATAAATAGTAGGATTCCTACAGACACTAAATACACTATAATTTCTCAGGCTGTTGGCAACCACTACACTAGAAGCATTTCACTTAGAGATATCTGCAACAAAACCTACTGCTGACAAGTTGTATCAAATGCTAGTTTACCTTCATTCTGCTGAGATAGTCTTGTCTGCAAATCTAAAGAAAAATACACAAAAATGAATTAGTACGCTCGCCGGCATTACTGTATCATCACCTGCCAGCCAGGTTGTTTAGCTTGTTTGTCTGTGGTTAAGAGCTTGTTCTTAAGAGTACCTCAACCCACTCCCACTGTTCCTCTCCAGCTGTGAGCAGCTTCACTAATTTCAGCTGGAATATTCTGTACTTGATAGAGATTCCATCACCACAAAGGAAAGCATATTTCAAAGAGAAACAATACCTTAAGAAGAAAGACATAAGCATGTCCTTTAAGTCAATGTATCATTTCCACCTTGCCTTTGCTGTGCTTTAACTCTTTGCAACACATACTTTGTTCCATGAGAAAATAATTACAGCAATTCTTACAGACATTAGAAGTTTGGCATCTTTACTAACACAAAGCATGTAAGCACACAGTTGTCCAAATGTGACGTTCTGAAAGCAGTTACCAAATTGAATTTCAAGGACAATAAAGTGTTATTTTACCTGTTATCTTTTCATATAAATGTCATAATGACAAGTTACTTTGGTATTTTTCAAATTCAAAACATTTTCAAGTGTTCAGAGCATTAATTTGCCAAGAAAATACTAATTACTTGTTTAATAACATACAGCTGACCCAATTTGAAGTAATAGGAACAGACAAATGCAGAGTTTCTAACCATTTCCAAGTTTATGACTCCAATACTCAACATTTTAAGCCAACAGAAACCTTCAGAATGCAAGAAATGTAAGCATAAGCATCTTCATTTATGTTCCAATTTAATTCACACAAATACAAGGAGTCAGAAGACTGAAGTTAACCATCATCTTCATTCACTTGTTTAGAAATCAGTGAAGTGATGGACCCCAAGCATGCTTCCAAGCTTACTTGGAAATACCTCAAGGTATCAAGTATCAACATACTTCTTCCCTTTTTAATAAGCCCTCCTCCACAACACGGGGGGACCTACAGGAGTGCATTTCTGAGCTCTAAGTATTTGGTAGCAAGAGCCCCAAAGACATGTATTCTTCAAGTGCCTTCCCAAGTGATTTCCATAGAAGAACACATACTGGGAGCCACAATGAAACATTCGAGATGGAAGGAGCAAGCCCTGAAGGTTGAGCTGTAACAAGAATTGGCTACATTTAGCTTGTTTTGCATCTGCACCTGAACACAAAGAAATCCTCAACTCCATAGAGTGGGAAATACCATAATGGGGAAGATTGTCTTAGCCTGTATTCTCTGCCAAAACTGCATGGATTTGGCCAGATCCGTAACTGATTACTCAGTTAATTACTACCCAAACATTTTGTAAACAAATGTGTTTAAGCAAATATAATAAACCCCAAAGTCTCTGAAATCACTCTGGTCAGATGAGGACAGAGACTTCTCCCTCTGCAATTCTGACAGAACTGCGCATGTATATCGTGTACAGCTGAACTCACCACGTGTTGGCCAGCCTGGGGCTCTGCAGCCCACTGCTCCAGGCCACCTGCACCAAAAATGACAAATCTACACACATCACCAGCTCACACTCTGTCTAGGGCCAAGAGTCAAATCTCTTCTAAACATGGGAAGATCAACTAACAGTATTTGGCAACAATTTCATAGGTTAATTATCTACCACTGGTTAATTATCAACCACCCCTGAAACATCACCCCTGTCCATCAAATGTATCAACTAACTGAATTTTCTTGTTGCTCATAACTGAAGAATGGTCCTCTCCTCTCACTTCTAAATTCACTCAGAATTTAGAAATTCATTGTCGCTTTTCACTGTCAACTCCTATTCTTCCCTACATGCAGTTTTAAATACTGTGTGAAAACTAAAATTAATACATCTGTCAAGTCAAGATCAGAGTAACTTTTTCAGTATGTTTTGTATATATAATCTGTAAGAGTAGAAAGTTTAGCGTGCCTAAGAAGTATATGCTTAGTACAGAGAAAGCAAAATACAGAAGTATCTATCAAAGCGTTTTGTGTCTTATAGCAAAATGAAGTTGCGTGTTTATTTTGAAATGCAGATAGCTTTAAATAAACAAAAGCATGCCAAGTATTCCCCAGTTTTCTAACTATTTACAACAGAGCAGCAGATCAAATAGAGGACATGGATGACAACACCTATTTGTCCCTCTATTGTCTATTTATCATAAACAGATAGTTCCTTCCCCAAAAGTTAAGGAATGTTTTGTCCCACAAAGCATTAGAACAACATTCTGTAGCCTCATGGATATTTTAAGTTTTGGACTTTCAGATAAAAGTTATTAGAGAACAGAAATACACAGCTACAACTGCTTTGCTTCAATTCTTTTTCCTGCTGGAATTTTCTCCATGGGAATAATGTCTGAGTTCTCAGGTTTCCCATAAAACTAACTCTTTAGCTTCCCTATTTTAGTCTTAGGCAACCCATTTTGAACATGGGTAACCAGAACTGTTCACGAATGTGCAGGTAGCATCTCAGGCACACAAGTATGCTACATCTAGGAACACAGCTGCCCTTTCAAAAACACATCACGCTGACAGTTCATATTCACTCACTGTGAACTGGAATACTTTGATATTTTCCTCCTCCTTGGCCACCTTTCACCGCTAAGCTCCCAGGCTATATAACTAGAATTTGTTTCAATCCTGAACAGATGAAGGATTACAATGTCCCAAGAATCCCTTACTGATAGCACCTCGGTATTTGCTCACCTCACTCCTACTCTTGTTGACTGTTGTTACTCATCTAAATATTAAACAAGATCAGCCCAACATCTGAATTTTGGCTTCAACAACAGCCTCTAACCTTCCCAGCTTTTACCTGAAAAAACCCCTTTTTCTTTGAGCCCGCTTCTTTACACATCTTTACACAGTACTTCCTGTACTACCCTCTTCTCTAGTTGAATAACTCCCAAATGACACAAGTCAAAAGTTCAGAGAAGAGTTCTACTACTGCTCTTCCGTCCAGGAAAGTCAGTTTTACCACAGACTGTTAGTCTTTAAATGCCATTTCTCTGAAAGTACGCTATACTTTAATATTCTCCACTTTCCCCATCTTTAGTATAACTTTTGAAGGAGAGAAGTGAAGTCAGAGTAACAGGACTGGAAACCGGCCAGCTTATTTTCTTCTGCCTTCCTTTTAAGCGTAGGTAATTTAGAATTAATGTTCCAGCTATATACTGTACCACAGATTTTAAATATTTATTCACAATACCAGATATCAGACATCATATTTCATGTACCTATTCCCTCACTAATTTGATCTGAGTTTTCTTACTACTCTGAACTGAGTACTTTCAGCTCTTATTTTTAGTTTTGCCTTGTGAATAATTTTTTTCTTTTCCTAGCTTATCTTCCTCAAATTCCAAACTTTATGACCAGTGTCCCCACAAGAGGCAATAAGATTGTACTGGAACATCTCAGGAGTACTTTTTCATTCAACCTCAGCCCCACTTCCATTTTGTTCTTTTCAGGAGTCGGTAAACCTTCACCGATGTTTTCACGTCTTTTACAAGGTCTAACTCTGACTGTTCACAGGTAATTCTCATTTTATCTATTTCCCAAACTAAAAATATTATTTTATTATCAGTCCTTTTTTCTATTTTTCATATGGTCTGTGCTTATTCCTTGTATCTTTTGAGGCAGTCAATCACCCAGTTCAGTGTGGAGCCCATTTTTAAAAGGACTGTTTCCTCTTTCTGTGGAATACAGATCCAATATAGCATTAGCAATTTGGAACTGAAGAAAATTTGTATATAGTGCCTGTTCAAACACCCAAGTTGCTTAGACCAGATGACTTCATTGTCTTGTTTCTTCAAGCACCGCTTTTGAAATCAGAAGCCTTAGTCACAGACCTGTTTTGTTTATCCTTCCATTTAAACTTGAGCAACTCATGATCCCTCAAGTCAATGGTCATTTCTATTCTCATCCATAACATCTTCATTACTTACCAAATTGAGTTTAAAATAGCATCCCCTCTTCATGAGTCAGTGAGTGTTTGATGAAGAAATTTGTCGGATATCACATCCAGGAATATCTGGGCCCCACCATTATTACTAGCAATTCTTCTCCAATCTGTATCAGGGAAGTTAAAGTCTCCCATAATGACATAATTCCTGGTAGTAATTTTCTCTAACAAGAGTAAAGAGATCTTTAATCCATAACCAAATCTCACTTCAGGGATAGCTCATTACTATGGTAGTAAAAAGCTTCATCTTTTTCCAAAGTTACTTAAGTTGCACATGTCTGCATTACTCCTTTTGCACAATACAAGTGGAATAAACAATGCTACTCCTACCACTTTTACTTCTACAATTATTAACATGCACATTCTTCAAAATCCTCTGTTCGGCCTTATCATTTATACCTCCACAGCCATGTTTTCTCATACTGATTCCATGCTATCCTAACATTTCAGCTGCATCAGACATTTTTGGCCATGTTCCTCATTTGGGGAGTTTGTATTTCTTTGGTTTATTTGTTTCAAATATGGGAGTGGGGAAAATATTGGTGTTTTTTAAAAGTATTTCTCTCATTTCTAATTGACTACACCTGTTTCCAAGCAAGACTGTCACACCACTTTATCACCGACATTAAAGGTGATCTAATGGTAGTGTTGTTTACCTTTCTTTCTCTTTCTGGACCAGACATGTTTTTCCCTTACACTGTTTTTTTTTGTCTTTTTCTTCTCAGATAGAGCAGAAAACCTTATTCCACAACCCACATTTTTCTTTCACTAGACAGTTCCTTTTCCTTCCAAGGGTATACATCTAGAGAAAGACCCTATTATATTCTTTTAGCAACTGTCTACACTTTCATGTGCAGGCTCTTCTCAAAACTGCACCTGAACTTCAGCAACATCATTCAGATATGTATCTTAAGTCGGAATCACTTCTGTCACAAACTCTGCTGGGAGACATACAAAACAATGCCACATTCTTTCTTGATTTCCTGACACTTCTCCCACATTCTGACATCTAATTATTTGTGATATTCTAGTCTTTTCTACTGCTATGTCAGTTTCATGCCCTTTGTTCTCATATTAATAAAAAGAAGAAATTCCATTCTGCAAATTCGTAATCTCCTGCAGGAGGTTTCTCATTGCTCTACTTCTGAAGCCCTCTTGAACAGTTTGTTGTTTAGGCCAGCTATGAACTAGCCACAGCAATCATATCCTCAGCCTCAATCCCTCTCACAAAATAAAATATCAGTAACACTTCCAACATACCCACTTACAGAACACACAAACTATAGCCAATTCCAAGCAACACACAAATTCCCTGATGTACAGTGTCCTTCCTCACCAGGACACACACTGCATAAACCTAACGTGACTGTAGTCTTAGTTGCCATGTCCTCCATAAAGTCCTAATAAACTTCTTGCCCCTGGTACAGCTCCGTTTTTTTTCCAGCAGGGTCAATCCCTTTCCAGTGATGAACCTGCCATTTTTAACAGTCAACTTTTATGCTGCAGTAGAACATAGACACCCCCATTAGTACAGGGAATAGTAAAGTTAAAGAGATGAAGGCTTGGGACAAATTAAGTGAACTACAACAGATTTGCCAAAAATAACACAGAGTGAATCACGCCCATCAAAGCTGTCATATACTGTCACTGTTTATTTGCTCATAGATTTGCAGAGTTTTACAGTTTGTAAAACATGCTGTTCTCATTTTAAAAGATCACAAAATGTAGTTAAGTACTTCATCTCAAAATTATAAAGCATTTTTGAAAAATAAATAGGTCATCGTTTCTTACCTGCCACAGCTCCAAATGCCAAAGATCCACTCATCTGCAGAGCCTGCTGTGCAGCTGGGGGAATCTGCAAGCCAGTACCTACAACGGAACATGAACGTACCTCGTAGCAAGCACTTTTCACTCAGCCATGCAGTAATGCAAGTAGCTGAAATCTTACTGTTGTCGAAAGCTTAAGACTACTATTCCATGCATTTAGCATAATATTCTGTGGGTGTATCAATTCAAATTCTGTGATCTTCCGGTTTTTCACACTTCCAATTAATCATCACACATACCTTCTGCAAGTCTTGCCATCAACTGAAGGCGACCAGTTGTTCCCAAGTCAATTCCAGTCCGTTCCAACTCATCACTGTCCAAAAATGAACTAGCACTGGAAGCATCAGTGCGCTCAGTTACATGTCCAACTTTCATTGGCCGACCAGCCAGCTCAAATCCATTGAGTTGTTCCAAGGCCTTTTTGGCACACTCAGAGTCTGAGAACTGCAGATTGGAAAAATATAAATTCAGTAATACTGCCTACAGGATTCAGCAACTCTTCTACTGTATGTAATACCCAGAGTTACAAAAACATTAGAAACACTAAATTTAAGGTAACAGTAGCTACAAGCTAACTTAAATGTGCTCAATATTTTCCGTTTAAACTGAACATATCCAAGTCTGGGTGTTTCTCATATTTAGTTAAGAATATATTCAAATACGTATTATTGTTGAAACTAGAGCATCTAGATATTGCAACAGAAGCTATGGTTGTGGGTCTCTTTCAACACCTTCCAAGAACGACAGTCACTTCCTTTGTAACATTATAACTGCCATGCATTTATTGGCTATTCTTAACAGATGTTCTGCGTTATGTGTAACATCAAATTAATTAATTTTGTCAGTTATATTTGTCATATTAAATATATATAAGTTCACAAAATTATGTATCTGAGGGGAAAGAGGAAAGATGTTTTCAACTGAAAGTTGCAGCCTCTAAGAGTTTATTTCCCCTAAAAAAAAAATCTCAAATTCAATCATTTTCACAGCACTGTGGAAATGCCAGTTTTTACTAGTATCTTTGCCTGTAGAAGACAGCATTGCTTTACCAGATACTGACCACTATACTATATATATATATATATACATACTAACAATATACTATAGTATACTATTCCATTCTAAACATGTGCGCTGTTCAACCGCAATACCCACAGAGAATTGGCAGAAACAAAGGCCACTGCTGCATGTCCCGCAACATAACATTTCTAGACTTAACAGACACTGCTAAGTAAGATATACTACTACGTGGGAAGGTTACACTCAGAAATTGTCTAAGAAGTCTGGCAATTCTAGTGATACCGTAATAAATCCATATCCTTTTGAGCGTCCAGTTTCACTATCCATCATCAGCTGAATGCTTTCAATCTAAAAATAAGAATAAAGCTATTTATTATCAGGTATTTTGGATAAATCACAAGGTATCAAAACAAACCCGAATACAGCCCTGCCAAATACATAAATGTGAAACCACTTTTTTTTAAATTGGTTCCTCATTCCTTCCTCAAATCAAAATTAGCATACAGGCTGCTACATACATACTCTGATGTACAGAAGCAAGTAAACATTTATCCCTTGAGTCCAGCTACAGGCAGAGGCTTGGTCCTGATGCAACATTCTAGCAATGAGCATGCAGACATCATCAAATCCAACTGAGACACTATAGTTATGGCATCTCATACACTGAGAAACTCCATTTTACAGAGTAAGAAAAGCAGTTTGTGTTACTTGGACCAGCGGCTTTACAAAAAGGTGCATATTTTAAATAATTAATTACTGTCGTATGGGAATGCCTAGAAGTTAACAGTTACTGAATTTAAATCATTAGTAAGTCTTCCATGAGCCGTTAAATAGTGTCAGCAACACAGAATTATAAGGAAGAACTGAGTTTTAGACTGTGGAATCAGGAGAAGGAAAAACCTTCACAAGCTCTACATGTAAGCCTCCTAAACTACATTAATCCTGCCAGACCTTGAGAACAAAATAAGAACAGCTATGTGCATTAAAATGTAATAAATTGCTGCAATTTTCCAGGCTTTTGCAGAACAGAAAGGGATACACATACTGAATCTGCGTAAAGCACTGTTACAGTATGTATGAAGCAGGTTAATATCCAAAGATAGTACGATTTTTTTTTCCATTAAGCAGCATATTAAGTATATTGCTTTTCCCCTATCGAAAAAATTATATACCCATGACACCTTAGTTAGCACAGTACGGCTAACATTTATTATGATTCCACCAGAAACCAGATTTGATGTGCTCACTTCCAAACCTCGCTCTACAAAAAAATGTCACCATGCTGCAAACTGGGGCATAACAATCAGGAGCGAAGAGGTGCCTGTGTCAGAGCTGTACAGGACACACTGCTAGTTCATGGTAGTAACATGAGCTATAACTTAAGCAAAAATCCTCAGACACAAATGAAACTACTACATTCACAGTGAACAGAACTCAGAGCTGATTCTGTGCTTTGTGCTTAAACCTGTGAAATTGGGCCTCCATTCACAATAACATGGGGCAGGGATTGGGATATTTACGAGCTGCAGAAGCACGATCTGAGGCCAGGATTTCGGGGGCTGATGTTTTTTTGTTTTGTAATTTTAGGTACCCTCATAAGACCTGCCATTCAAAAAAATCACTGGACCACATCACAAATCAAGGTTCTCCAATCCTAACTATGTATCTAAAGCCTTGTGGATGTACAGGCACAGAAGAGCAGGAAAAAGAAACAAGCTTTGTAGGTGCGAAGCTGAATTATTTCCCAAAGCTGTGAGTGCTATACAACTAATGTAGGTTTTTCAGATAAACTACTGTAACACAACAGGCCAAATTAAAATTTACCCTGCCAAATGGCTCAAAAATTCCTCGAAGCATATCTTCAGTTATATTGAAGTGTAACGATCCCACATAGAGCCTCATAGGACCAGCACTGCCCTTCTGCAGATTATTTGCCATTGCTGCTGCTCTGTTTTTCTCTGCCTAAGAAAAGGAAAAAGAGAAAAACTCACCTTGTGTAAGAATTCAACAAAACACCCTAACATAAGCAGTATACATCTACCAGACTAAAGCTAGCAGATTCACCAAAAAATACAAGCTGTTTTATAATCTGCCAACTATCCACTGGACTTTAACATAAAAATCTATGAAATCCAAGACCATGAGCCGGTGTAGACACACAGCTTCCAGAAGTCTTCAAGGTGAACAACTTCATGCAGAATTCTGGCCTGTATCTAGTAAATTAACACTTCACTTTTCACATATACGGGGAAACGTACATAATATATACTGTAATACTGTAACACTATTACAGTTTCATTATTACTACTTAACATCTGTATTTTCAAAATGCATTTATATCACTTTGAATTGCTTTCATTTGCCCATCAACCATCGGGAACAAAGGTCATTTATGACTAGCTTAATCATTCTTGTTTAGGTTTTCTAAATGTTCAATGGTAACCAAATTTTCAAACAGTAAGTTTTCCAGCAAGATAAAAGAGGCACCACTCAACACGAATAAAGTGAGATTTATGACCCCTTACCTGTGATGCCTGTACTATGATTGGTACACCCAAGACTCTCTGTCCAGTTAGTCCGATTGCCAGAGGCACTGAACTGACATCAACAAATTCTACATAAGCAATTCCCTTTGAACGCCTGGAATTTCTGTCTGAAATCATTCGTACATCACGAACCTGAAAGGCAAGTACAGAAATGCTGTTAGAGACAGATGAAAAAAACAAAACCTACTGCAGTCCATTTCTCAGAAAGGTACTAATGACCAGTCAATTATTTGCCAAGCCAAGGGCTTTGTAATTATGCCAGAAATCTAGAGTAGCATAAAGCTATTTTAACAAACATACCCCAGAGGCAAGCTAGCATTAAAAGCTGCCATTCAAAGTCAAATGTAGTATGTTACAGGAACAGGGGCAATAGAATATTTGCAGTACTGTGATGCTTTAAGCCAGAACCTTACAGCTGATGGAACACATAAAGTTTTTGAAAATTAAAAGTGAAATTAATTTTTAAAGTACACTAAAACTGATAGACCTATCTGCAAAAGACAAACTTCAGTAAAATGAAGTTGTTTGAATCAGAATTGCATTGTTACATTCTGCATCACATCACACACTGAACAATGAACTCCTGATAAATTATGTTTTCATGTTCAGAGACTTTAAGAATTAGTGGGTCATCATTCATCCCCCTTTTTCACCTGTATGAAGCTCCAGAAAGCCACTTTCTTACAGTTCTGCCAGAATATCAATCCTGTACTAGGACAGCATGAGGAAGTATTCAGAATCATTTTAATCTATTAATTACCTTCCCTACTGTAGAAAAAAATTCTTCCAGGTCTCTCGGTCGAATTCTTGCAGCCAGCTGCATGCAGAATACTGTTCGAGCATCCCTCTCTTCAGGGGTAAGATTATCAATAGGTTCTCTGGAAAGAAGGAAGTTCAGTTAAAAAATAATCTGAATTAAGATAACTCATCTCTGGACAATGCATGAAGCTTTAAATAATCAGTACTTCAAAGTCTGATGAGGGAAAAAACACCTGCCATATTAAAAAAGGCAGGGTCAAGAACTGAAGAGAATGCCTACTATTAATATACTAATAACAACAACAATAATAATAATATTTACTTTTTTAACATGAGTGTTAAACATCCTGTTTCAACTGGAAGCATTAAATATGACTGGAAAATTGTACTTCAAGTACAGAAGCCCCAACAAAACAGAGGTGCCATTTTGCTACTGTGCAGAATAGGTCACAATACCACTAGGTAGCTTGCAGTCGATGAGATGAAATGACAGCTAAGCAAAGGAAAATGGGATTAAATAGCACAGACTAGCTGTCTGAACTCTCAGACAAGTAGTACGAGCTTTATTTTGTGGCTTTGCAAACTAAAATCTTACATCTACGCAGTCACTTTGGAGCCACTACAGTCACTGCACAAACAATGCTGACACCTATACAAACAGAATTCCTGTTTTATAGTTTCAGCTTGTTAACCCACGAAAAAGTATGAACAGTGAATAATTACTCTCATCCTTGATGTCAGAAGCACTAGATTACTTTTATTTCTATACTGATCACTAGCTAAAATTAGATGCATTACTTTTAAGGAGTTAAAGCTTCAAATCTAAAAGAAAAATCTGACTTGTACTTAAGTACAGGACAGAATTAGCACGCTGGATCCTGGACTGAGTTTCCAATCATGTAAAATGTATTTATGTTGTTATAAACATTAAAAAAGAATCATCGAGAATACACAAGAAAAATTTAAGTTATCTCAGTAAGAGTTTGGTAATAATTAAAAAAAAACCAAAGCAATATTGGTTAAATTTAACTGCATTAATTTAGAGAATAATCTCATTAGCATCTATCTAAATCTAATTCCCTTAAATGAGAAGCCTAAGAATGGATAAGCACCTCCTGGATTTTCAAGGTACCTGGTTTCTCTACAAACAACATCAATACATACTCAATAGTAGAAAAAGCATTTGTACAGTACTTTTCCATTCCATACTTAGGATTACTAAGTAAGATTGAGCAGAAATCTAGCTAATTTAAACTACAATTAACAGGAAAAAGATTGAGAATGCAGAAACACAAAAAGCAAAGCAAGACTTGTTTTGCACACTGACGTCATTTACAGTTGTACACTGTAATTGGGGGGGACAGGGGAGTGGTTTATGACATGGGGAGAAAGCAACACATTTTCAACGCTTTCCTCTCATGGGCTTTCTGAATGAACACCAGCATTACTTGTGAGTGTAAGCTGGAGAGCAACTAGTCATGCATTATTTCACCATTGCTTTTCCAACTTCAACTGGACAAAAAAAAAAAAAAAGTGAAACATGTACAAATTCCTACCTAACAGGGCTCTTGTCTTTTCTGAAGGGACTTTTGCTTCTGGAACGTCGTCTGCTGTAAAGAGAGATCAATATGATTATAAGAAAACCTTCAAATATACCAGTCTGATTTTAAACAAAACCTATTAATGATGCAATTAAAAGTAGAGGAAACTCAGAAACCTTAATTTGATGCTGTGAGGCAGACCAATCTTCCCTCTGATGGCACTGTTGAATTTTGGACCAGAACTACAACAAAAGCAAAGATAGACATTACTCACCAGAGTACCTGAATTCAAGATTTCCTGTCTGTACTCACATTATATCGCAAGTGCTCACCCACCCTTGCACCTGAACTTGTAAACATTTTCCATTAGAAGCACCCATAGCATGCATAAGCTACATGCAGCACTCCAAACCATAAAGTACAGAATACGCTCCCTGCTTAGTTTCATCTATGTCCCCAAACCCAGAATACACATGACTCCAAGGAAGAACTAAATCATGAGCCAGCCAGACATGGCATATTTGTATGTGCAAAATACTCTGAGCTACAGCTACTGTTGTAATATTCTTTACGTTTTTTTATTTTTCATCCGCATGCATATTCTACCTACTGATGACTGCACATGACCTTAATGGCCTGGAACTCAGTCTCAGAGGTTTGAGCAAAGTTGTGCTCGTAGGACTATTTGCTCAAATGTAACATTTTAAAACTGAAAGTGTCATGAAATTTAAGGTGTAAGTGGAAATAGATCCCCGCACACATCTGCACGGGACACATTCACTAGTATTGTCACAGCCTTAGCCAATAAAGTGCTATGAATATGTAAATGCAGCTTCTAAAGTTCTTAATTGACATCAAAACACAGAGCCATCTAAAGCCAGCAGTTAACCTTATATAGACATGTCACCACAGAAGGAATCCAATCTCTTGGCTGAATCTAATTTTAGTTCTCCAAGCTTCACAGAGGCTGTTCGACCAAATGGCAATCCGCCCATTACTTCCATGTTAAGGACAGTTCTCTTGCTAGTTATTGTGGCACAGGGTAACAGACTGTGACATGAATAGTGAGATTCATCCTATCATGTTCTCCCTGAACTTGATCTTCTTGTAGATACAAGGCAAAGAACACCACCTGCTAACGTTCTTCCTGTATATCCACCAAACGGCAGAGGCACTGCTGCACAGACTGAATGCTAGGGGGTTTGTCTTTCCATCTGCACAGAATTGATTCTGCTGTGGCTACAAATTGATGTGAAAACACCCTGAAAGATACAGCAGTCTGAAGACATTAAGTAGTCTTGCACTAAATGCATTAGTCAACCAATTTGTCTGATAAACGTCTTCTTGCTACTCAGTGGAGCAGTAATGCTTATAGTTAAACTCAGCATCCACTACAACGAGGAGGATGCCCATTTTTAAACATGTCATGACACAGGTGGAATTAGTGGGCCAAGATCCAAAACCATGCCAGCCAGGTTAAAGCAAGGGAAATATGGCCCTCTATAACACTGGAAAAAAAAAAAAGATAAAATAAAAAAAAGACCATTTAGAAACTACTCATTAGGAGAAAATAAGACATAAAAACCAAGCACGTGTTGAGATGAGATCACTATTGATCAGAACAGATTTTTTTTGTTTGCCTAGGGTAAATTACTCCATTTCCTACTCAAGTTCAGACAAATGACTGATGAGAGCACCCATTCAGGTTCTCCAATGTCTATGACACATACTGACAAAAGCCGCATCTGGAAATATTGGTACTAATTCCAGAGGCTAACTTATCATAGATGGGATTACCTTGCATCTTCATACCTCCTGACCCAGAACACGGTGTTCTTCATTTCAATTCAAAGGCAACAAGACGAACCAATTACAGTGACTCCAGAATATTAACATGCAGACCAAGCAAATGATGGTCAATAACCAAGACCACAAATTTTTAAGGAAACAGTGAAAGAAATGTTTTAAGAGTTTGTCGAAACCTAATGAAAAAATACCTGAGAAGACACACAATAACAGTTTCCAAATACATGCATAAAAAAAACAAAACAAAACCAAACAACACAAACACAGCCACACAACTCCAAAAATCTCTTCATTTTCACTCTTGACAAATAAGTAGTATCTTATTTACATGATTTAACGGGAGAAACATTAAAAAACCGCAGCAAACTAAAGCCATACAGACCGCTAGAATAGACTGAGCAGAAAGCTGCCTGGGGCAAGATTATGGCCCAAGTTACCTTCTGAAGATCCTTTTTCAACAACATTCTCTGGGATGCATTTCTTTGGGTTTTTCTAAGCAGACTTGCTTGTAAAGCTGTACATCAAGGGAATCTTCTTCTCTCATTCTACTGCCTAAGAACTCTTTGCAATTGTTGCCCAGTTACTGCTATCACATACGTAAGCACCGAGTCACAAGCAACTTATCTTTATGTCTAGGAGTTACCTTCTTCTTAAGACAAATGCACTAAGTCCTGTGTAATAGCCAAAGGATGGCTAGGTATGTGTTTTCCTAAACCTATGTGATGCCACATGGCCCAAGAACAATAGTCAGGTCATAAGATAGCTAGTAAAATACCAGCTTTCACCTGTTCAGTCATAGCCAAGACTCCAACAGAAGTCCCAGACAAGGCAAGCTGTGGCTAACAAAGTCCAGGAGAATTACGATGAACTTTCAGTCCCTAGGGGATAACCCTGTTTTCCCAGCAGCTGTGCCCAAATTCTTGGTTCCAGAATAGCAACAAGACAGACTTCTACTGTACATTAGCAGGAGCTGGGATTTGTCAGACAGGTATCTAAGCAAGCATACTCGGTCAAGTTCTTTCTCCTACGAGACCTAATAATGTAACTGCAAAACACTTAAGGGGCAACATATGCGAGAAGAGTAACATTAAAAAACCCTGTGAGCACTAAGCAATGCAAGCCAGTCACCCAATTTTAAAAAAATAAAATATTTCATCAGTATCTCAGGTTAAAGATGATGAATTCCAAGTCCTTGGGTTCTCTGTGGCACACTTCTTTTCTTTCAGAATTAGCTATACTAGACTTTCTCTTCTCACTATCATAGAGACACTTCTACATCACCCCTGGCAGCAAAACATCTCAAGTTTAGAGATGCTAGCTTGAAAAGGGGCCTTTATGAAGCAAATGAAAAAGCTCACAAGGAGGAGGAAGAGTAAAAAGTACAAATTTAAATCAAAAACCATCACAAAGCACTTTAAACTAGATGTTGCAGTCAGCTACAGCAATGCCTGCAGCAAAACCAACTCAGAACTGTCTGAATAGCCTCACAAGGTGAGATTCCAGACTCAAATTCTCCAGGCCGTGAGAGCACTCTGGCAATTACTTTTGAAACACTGAGCTGATGGCACCGCTACAAACATGGTTTCTTCATACGGAAGCACCATTTTTGATAGATCCAAAGGCATCTGATCCAAAGGAGGCTGATGATGCAAGAAGCTTCATCTCCAGAACTTGTGTCTCCCTGAAAGTCAGCGCCTGTTATACAGCTTTTAAAGCTGAGTCTCTGTATTGAATAGGGGAACGAACGAACAATTCTTCTCCCTTCTCTTTCACACCTTCTGATCCAAAACTAGAATTTTGGAATCATGTTAGCACGTGTATCACTTCAACAGCATCACCCATGACCTTACAAGTGAACAACAGCCCACTGCTAGCCACACAACAATCAGTACCAATGCCTCTGGGATGCATGTAGTCACCCTACATCAGTCTTCCACTAAACTATTTTAAATGCTAAAATTCTACTTCATGAAGTGAAAGCAACAATTAACCAACTGAAGCAGAAAACAGAACACAACACTGGCGAACCAAGAAGCACAACCTCATATCCTCAAGGGATACTAGATTATCTCACCTTTTTGTTCCCTGTCTCTCAATACCAGAGAAATCGCCCAGAAGAGCTACGGAAGAGTGTTAGACCCCATTTACCTTCCCAGCATAACATATTTTGATGCGTTGTAACAGGCATGGGTTATTGTAGTAATGTCCCCGCTTTCAATCTTTACTTGAGGAAATTATTTTTGAAGATTAGAAGACAAACTCCCAAGTTTCTCCAGGTATCACACTGGAGGGAGAAGACTAACATACAGAAGGCTGAAGATCTTGATCAAGGTACTCTGTTTATGACGAAGTTTGGAGGCACAACAGTGGCACTGGCACAACTCAACTAGCTACTGTAATCTTACAGGTGCCAAAGAGCTGCCAACTGCGCACAGCAGAAATCTTCAGAGCTGAAGCTCAGAGCAGCTTTACAGAGGCTCTGACAGGCCAGATACTTGAGACAAAGTAAAAGCAGGGCTGATATGCTCTATGATCCTCAAGTACACAGGACTGATGGAAGCAGAGGATGCCACTGCATCTGAGCAAACAAAGGAGTTGCAGCATGTCTTCACTATGAAATGCCAACAGGTGACTCAGTGCAAAATGAGACTCAGACTTCAGGCATTTTTTGTTTGCATTCTAAGAGTACCAAGAGGAATGTGTTCCCTGGATTGGGACCCAACCACCTAAAAAACATTCACATGCAGAAAACTGTACACGCCTGCAATTTATCAGAAGCTAAACACCGTATTCTCAAACATCTTGAGAGAGATTTCTCCACTGATGGGGAAATTACATGCCATGATTAAAAACTAATCCTTTTCAAATGCCTGCTTCTGACATGATCTCGCATTCTGAGATTTGATAACAGTTGAGATGAGGCCTGGACAAAAGCAGACATAAACAGTAGCCTCAGGTAACCAATGAAAGCCAAGCATGCAGCCCAGTTCTGTTTTTCCACTTCTCTGAAGGCAAAAAGAGGTAATGGGGAGCAAAGGCGAGGACTGGAAACACAGAATAAATACCAATGAAAAAAAGGTTTTTGAGAAGCGATTTACAGCTGTCAGGAACCACCTATACCAGACATTCTATCAAGCCAAAGGTCTGAGAGGAACTGAAGAATTCTTCCACAGCCTCTGAACAAGTTTCAGAAAAAGCAGGGCAAATATGCAATGCATGAGCATTACTAAGACAAGACACTTCCAGTCTGGATACATAAACACAGGAAACGCTTATGCAGTAAGTGTTTAAAAGCAGCAACCCAGTAAAAACCTTTAGTAACACAAGCAAAAGGTTTTATGAGCATGTAACCTAAGTCACAGATTACTATTCCTTTTTTGACAGTTAAACCATCAGGACCATATACTGAAGATAGTTAGGACATATAGAAAACTTGCTTGTTATTTTAATTTTGTGATAAACTTTCTTTTCCAGTCACTTGTACAGATTCCTTCACTTGTTTTTGCATCTTTCTGCGTTCAGATAATGATGAAAACTAGCAGGAAGAACTGGATATGTTACTGTACTCCTCTTTTTCACTCCATATTTATTGACATTCTTCAACCGTAACCTCTCACCTTCTTTTCTGAGATGATTAGTGACCAATTTAGAAAGCAGAGAGTGAAACTTTAAGCTTTGACATCATACACTGAAGCAGCACATACGCAACCCTACATAAATAACCTACTAGGGACTTCTATAGCGGCCTCTGAATCTGCGATCTCTACTTCTAGAACGGGTGCGTCTGCGTTCTTTGCTTCTGCTCCGTTTCCTTTCCCGGCTTCTGCTCTTTTTCCTTTCCCGATCTCGGCTCCGTTTGCGTTCCTTACTTCTGCTCCTCTTCCTGTCATGGCTCCGACTTCGGCTCTTGCTCTTTTTTCTCCTGAGAAAGAAAAATGTAACTTTGGTTTACACATGTGGCTCAGTGTTATGATTTACCTTACATTCCACAGTTCCTCTAACTGTCTGATGTCACAGACATTGATAGGAAAAAGTTTCTAACAGTTGCTATTTAGGCAAGTTTACTTTGTTAAATGGGTGGGTAAGCATGTCAGCAGTCTTAAAATTTATCATGAGCAAAGTGCTCCAAACCATTTTTTTTATTTTTAATTTTATAATCACTAAAAAAATGTTTCCAGGAAGACTACAAGGACTGAAAAAATATTTTCTGCATTAGATCTAGTACATACTAAATGCAGCACTTCATGTGTCTTTCAAACATAATTTAAATACATCATCAAGACGCTAAGAATAAATTATATTTTTACAGCAAAGTAAAACAAAACACAATAAAAATAGAAAGGAAGAGGCAGGTCTGAAAGACTGAAAGAGTGAGAGGAAGATTGTTTTCTCTTGATACTCCCTGGTATCAGTCTTAACACACTGCTTTCTCGTCTTCTCGTTTTGGGCCTTCTGATTATATACACCATCTTTTTTCGAAGTGGTCACTCCTATGCTTAAGAACTTTGTATGCCGCCCCCCCTTTTAAAAAAGTTCATCCCTGTTACTTTCTATGGACATGTATAAACAACAACTTCTAGATAATTTAAATTACTAAAGTAAAAATCTCTCAGCTACCACATCTAACTGAACCTTATCACCACTAGTAGCTTCTGCTCTTAAATCTCCACCTAGGAAGACCCATTAAAACTATCTCAGTATTTATCTCTCAAGAGAAACACTTTGTGATTTGGTTTTAAAACCTAGACTACTTCATTTTTAATTGATTATTTATCTACAATACCCCATCAGTTTCTCTACTATTTTTGTATGGACAGAGAATTTGCTGCATCAAAACACGATATTCAGAAGCTTCACAATCCCCGTTGACCCCACTCACAAATCCAGAATGATCTACATCAACATCACTTAACCACACTTCCTACTGTAATGCAGTTTGTACCAGTTAGGCATGGATAGCATCTCTCTCCTCAGATCCATCACTTACCAGTATCACCTTAAGGTAAAACCCTCAAACACTAATAGCTCTGAAAAATGCTACCTGTAGCTGAATATACTGGCCAGTACCAGTAACTGAATAACTGCAACAAGTCTTCAGTAAAGATATCAACTATTCACTATCCAACAGTGAGCTGAACCCTCTTTGCACGCAAAAACCTAATGAAGTTCAACAAGGGCAAGTGTAGGGTACTGCATCTGGGGAGGAATAACCCCATGCATCAGTACAGGTTGGGGGCTGACCTCCTGGAGAGCAGCTCTGTGGAAAGGGACCTGGGAGTCCCGGTGGACAACATGATAACCATGACCCAGAAATGTGCCCTGGTGGCCAAGAAGGCAAATAGCATCCTGGGGTGCATCAACAAGAGTGTGGCTAGGTTATCCTCCCCCCTCTGCTGTGCCCTGCGGAGGCCACATCTGCAGTACTGTGTACTGGGCTCCCTGGTTCAAGAAGGATGGGGAATTGCTGGAAATGGTTCAGCGAAGGGCTACAAAGATGATCGGGGGATTGGAGCACCTTTCTTCTGAGGAAAGGCTGAGGCACTTGGGGCTTTTCAGTCTAGAAAAAAAGACGACTCAGGAGGGTCTTATCAATACTTATAAATACTTAAAGGGAGGGTGCCAGGGGAATGGGAACAGTCTTTTTCCAGTGGTGCCCAGTGATAGAACAAGAGGTAACGGGTACAAACTTGAACGTAGGAAGTTCCATCTAAACCTGAGGAGGGACTTCTTTCCTGTGAGGGTGGTGGAGCACTGGCACAGGCTGCCCAGAGAGGTGGGGGAGTCTCCTACTCTGGAGCCATTCCAAACCCACCTGGACGCTGTCCTGTGCAACTGCTGTAGGTGCCCCTGCTCTGGCAGGGGGGTTGGACTGGGTGGGCTCCAGAGGGCCCTTCCAATCCTGACCATTACGTGATTCTGTGACTCCTAGCAGTCAAGACCCGCGTTTTGCCTTCCAATCATGATTACACGGTACAGACATCTAGTAAAATTGCAGATTCTTAATCCAATTTCTAAAACAGAAATTTCTAAAACAGAATTTGACAATTATTGAAATTGAATATTGAAATACTGAATACTGAATCTAATGTTACTTTTTAGTTATTGGTGTTTGCTCTGGATTATGGTTTTCCTGACAGTTTGAATGTTCTTTCAGTATTGTCCAACTGAATTAGATAAAGAATATCCTCTAGATACTGATGCTCCAAACAATTTAATTGATAAGCAAAACAAGAAGTCTTGCAAAGCCTATATACACCTTAGTCTTCAGCAAGAGTACACTGTCAAAAGTCACATACAAAATGGTGTAGTTTGTTCTTTAAAGATTGAGGGGAACAACAGCTGTATCAAATCAAAATTCTGTGACAAAAAGCTTCATGCTGTCAGAGAACAGCAGTGCAAGAATAACTAACCTTCGAGCAATTGCTAACTCAAAAACTGAAATGGGGAGGTATCACAGGAGCAACATTTCTGAACAGACACAAGGGTACAATTAGGAAAGCAGAAAGAGGTCCACACAGCAAATAACATTGCAAGACTAACAGCAGCAAAACTCGCTTTCTTCTATTTTACAGTAATATAATTGTTTTCTAAACTTGTTTACTGCTTTTCTGAATTATAAAAACAAACTCAGAGCATACAGTCCAAACTGAAAATGGGACTATGGGCAGAAAGGTAATATATCATTGCTTAGTCTTAGAGAGGTTACAGCAACTAAGGAAATGAACTGAAATACGTTCTAGTCTTCTCGTCATTCTACTATGAACCAAGGTCAGAACCCATTCTAAAATTTAAAAAACACTGGTTTTCTTTCAGATCCCAGCTTATTTTGAGTTTAGCCTTCCAAACAAAAGCAAAAAAACCTACATGCCATATATATATTTTAAAGCAATAAAAATTCAGAATTTTAAAAAATAGGAACAGCTGTTTTTGATGGGGTTTTAGGGGTCTCCATATTTAGCATGAGAATGATGTTCACAGTATTGTTTAGAACGCAGATGTAAGGTAGAATCAATTTTACATCATTAGATTCCAACATAAGTTTGATGTTGGAATTAAGACTTCTCATTTCCCAAATATTTACACCTGGGAAGAAATGTTCTTTGGATCCCTTCAGTGTTTCACCTGTATAATTTCAGCAAATGACAACAGCATATATGCACCAACTTCTTAAGTTAGCAGTATATTACGAAAACACACTGGTAACTGTTTACTCAACCATCGAATTCATAATGATTCTTCCTACATCAACTATCTCATCATCAAATAATGCTTGTAAGGCAAGGAATTTATTTCACAAACCTAAAAACCTTCCATTTATTTGGGGTATTTAAGAGACTCTTACACAAAGCATTTCTCTTCAAATTTCCGATTTGATTCCAGACTGTTTGGGTCACCAGCAGGCGTTCAGACCCTGGAATTATGCTTCCTGAAGAAGGTGGGCTTGTACTCTGGTTCTTTAAGGACACTATAGTATAGTTTTACAAAGTTTTGATTAGAAACAAAAAATTTAGAAATTTTTATACGAGGGAGAGGGAAGGGATCCAACACCCTAAACCTTTTCAAGAAATCACTGGTATCTTTAAATGCTTTGCACTGTTCCAAATGACATAAAATTCTACACCAAATACATTTCTTAAATGCAAGATCCACTGCATTGCTAAAACAACAAAAAAGAAATTAAATATGCCGAACCTACCAAGTCTTTATCTTTATCTGATGCTAACACTAAACACTTCCACAACTTTGATGACGTCAGTGACAAGGGCGTAACTACATTTGTAAACAAAAGAAAACTTCATAATAGCTGCAGTTGCAGCAATTGCAAGTATCAAGCTTTTCCATTTTATTTCCCTTAACACTACTGACATGCATTCACAAGTCTACAAAAATCAGCAGCCCCGTTCCTCCCAAATGTAGAGAACTGAGAAAATACTTACTTCTTGCTGCGTTCTTCATGGCCATTGGCACTGCTCAATTTGTTCTCATCCTAAGCAGGGTTGATAGAAGAACATCGTGAGGACGAAGCGGAAACATTTCAAGTGGTCAAAGGGTAATGGGAATAGGAATAAGAAAATACAAAACAAAAATTTTAATACTAAATTACTTGTTTACAGTTTAATATGGAAAGATTTAGAAAATTTAAGTAGGCATGTTTAACCACTTTGCCACTTAAATTTAAGTCATACAATTACAAAATACAAGACTTACATCATTTAAAAGTGTATATTAAATTGTAGATACTTCCTTACATGGTTTAGAGAGCAAGTTATCCTGTAGAATTCAGCACTCAAGTGGTTAAAAGTTATTTGTATAAAATGTAAGAGGAAGTTTGAGGTTTGTGTTTGTGTGCCCCTCTGATCAGTACCACGGCTATATCTCTGCCTAAGCCCCAGTGGCTATGCTAGCAGCCAGCCACTATGGATTTCCTGTGACCGATGCCATTCCCGAGATCTTCACTCATTTTCGTTGAAGGGTTGTAAGAACTTGATGTCACCTCTGTCACACATCTCGCCCTGAAGCAAACAGGGATTCACACTGCTTTAGTAACGTCGACTCCCAAGAAAGTCATCAATAATCCACCAGTCCAGCCTAAACATTCCCTATTTCCATACCTGTTTACATGGAAAATATCCATGTTAAACCACGACACAAGAATTTTAACATAACAATTTACAAATCTCTCAAGATTTAAACGTAACTGCTAAAGAGTACATAAACTAAATATACCACTTAAAACTTACAAATGCTCATCCAAAATTCATGACATGGTTGTAGTAAACACTGCAGAATATGACTAACAGTAGCTGCTATATAATTTATATACTTTACAGTTTAATCACATCAGTTACATCAAAAGTACAATTCCTAAGCAACTTAAACTGAATACACATTTCTTGCAAAACCAGTGCTAAAGCATGCATAATGTTAACAATTCACCACCAATTGGTGAAAAACAAAAAAAGACAGTATTCATTTGCTGCTGGTTTAGGTAAAAGACATCACTACACTAATTGATAAAAAATTTTGCATAAAATTGACACTTCCTAATTAAACAACTAGGACAGAAGAATACAAGAGTTTATTTTAGAATGACACCGCAGACTGTGATACTGTCTTTTCCTTGCTAAGAACGTTCTATTCAGGGATCCAAGAATTTCCGTAAATTCGTTCACTCAGCAATTGATTTCCATCTGCCCTGTTAAAAGATTAACCGTCACCAGTCTTCTGCATTAAAAGCAAGTCTCACTCTTCTTGCACTGAGCAGACCGTTCAAATATTTACTAGCCAAGGGACTGGTGAAAAGGTTATTCTTGGAACCCTGCTGTTTTCCCAAACCACTGCATTCACCTTGTTGCTATACCAAACTGGACTGGGCAATTTTAGGAGAGATTTTGGTTTCTTGGCTTTTTTGTTTTGGTTTTTTGGGTGGTTTTTCGTTTTTCGTTTTTAAACCTAGGGGACCACGGTACAGCGATACGTCACTCAATTACTACCTTATGATTGACAGTTCACACTGGAATCAAAGGTGAATTCATGGGAGTAGAGGTGAGATATCGTTAGGCAAGTCTACAAAGAGAGATAGATGGGCATTTATTCATCACGCTGAAGTGAAACTACTGCACAATATAATTACATTAACAGTATATATTTACTTGTAAGTTACATGTAATGCATCTCCAATAAGATAAATCATGAGGGCTCCAGGGATGTTAGTTTACAGTTCAGCAGTAGTTTCATGAATAATGCTAAATTAAGGTAAAGAGGACCTCACTGGCACATTTTTCTCACCTTCTTGTAAGGAGCTTCAAGCATTGCTTCAATATCAATATCATCAGCCATTTTTCAGGACACCTGAAAGGAGAAGCAAAATCCACCTGAGACGGAAAACACCCTTGTACTTTATATTCCAAAGGCTTTTGTTTAAGAGGCCATCACTGAATTGGATCAAATTCACAAAGCAGTGTCTCAGAAGACATTTCCAACAAGAACTGCAATGAAGCTTTGCCCAGTGAGATGATAAAGAATGTGACAGAAAGCAATTACAGCTGCAAACAACAAAACACTACTGAACACACTGAGTCAGTGGTAATGCCAAAGGTATTCCACTTATTTCTTTGAAAACAAAGAGGACAGCTCATTTATGATACAGAAACGTGGGTCTGACAGCCATCTTGAGAAGTACTAGAGCTTGACCAAAGGACCCAAGACAGACACGTGAACACAGAACAAACATTCAGGTAACCCTGTTCATGGCTTCCTAGCACTTGCTACCATCACATTTACTAATCTGAAGACTTAAAGTGAATGCTATGGTCTTTCAAGAAAGGTGGCCTCCTGCATAATGGAGGCCACAGAAGAAACAGTTATGATTCAAGCATTAAGAGCTACTAAAGATTACACAAGATGCACCCAGTCTGGAACTTCAGGCTCCAGACAAAAAAGATCCACCATGCCATATAACACTAGTTACCAGAAGTTGGGTTTTGTTTTGTTTTAACTGTTTCTCTTATTTTTCAACTTCAACCCCTAATGTAATTTTGTGTTTATTACACTCTGATCCCTTTGAAA
>NW_009648638.1:214284-216238 GCF_000708025.1 Charadrius vociferus
TTAAAGTATAGAGGCTCAACTTCCTCAAATCTCTTAATAAAAGAGTTTGTCTCCTTTTTTTTTTTTTTCCTAAGCTTAAAAACAGCCAGGCCTCTTGATCCAAGTCAGACAGCCCCACAGTGAATGATTTTCCTGCATGTGTGCCATAGAATGGATTTTTAATCATGCAGGTTAATTCTTGCACCTTGGTTACAGGCATTGCTGCAGGAACCGTGCTGTCCAGAGATTTGGCCAACATAATGAAATTGCTCCAACATTTCAAGATCCTTTAAGCTGTTCACTCATAATTGAGAATATCATACAAGAGCTGTACAGCATGTAAGAATCAGGTCACTCCCCTACCCACAACTGATCATTGCCCATTAATACAATCAAGAATAAACCATAATCCTTTAGCAATACCAGAGTACTGGAAGTTCATACTCAGTTACTTAACCAAGGCACACTAACCCTATTTTTAAATTATTACCTCTTGGGCTACAGTGCTATTACTTAGAAATATGATCATTCTTAGTTTATGTTTAATTGCTCAATTTTACTTTTTACTAAAATATTTACATTCAGCTTTTCAAGTAATACGTGCATATGATTTAATTCACCACTGCTCTACCAGTATCTGGTACTAACAAGTACATCAGTATGATTAAGGACCATGAAGAAGCACCAGGCCAAACCCAGGATTCTACAGGAAAATTCCCACCAGTGACAACTCCCACGCACAATTACATTCTCATATGTGCAATTTATCTAACATGTCCACACCTGGGGTGGGACTCTTCAACCTAAAGAGGGGTGGCCAAAGGGGAGGATGGGGTCCATAGTAGGGACTGACAAATCATGAGTGGCATGGAAAAGCGAATAGGGAATGACTATTACTGCATTCACCCAAATAATAAAGAGTGAATGAACTATCATCCAGTGGGTTCAAAACAAAGGTCCTTATTCACACAGCATTAAGCCATGGAATTCACTGTTACAGAGCACTGTGGATGCTAACAAAGAAAAAAAAAAAAACCACATGCAGTGTTTAAAAAAACCCCAAACAAAAAAAAAGCACAAAAGTTCACAGAAAAAGCTTTTCATTAAACAAAGCTGTGCCTTGTGACCCTGAACTACAACTAGCTGACAACTAAGAGCACACAGAGAGAAGCCTCACTGTACTCTTGCCCTGTATTTCTATTCTTTCCTAGGCATTTATTATTGGCCACCATCACAGAGAAGATCCTGAGTTACAGGGACCTTTGGTCTCACCCCATGCAATCTGTGCCCTTTGTACTCCATACAAAACACTTTCATTGGTACAATGCTATGTTTTCATCACAATACTTTCTGTTCATGCAACATAGACCTTCTATTGACTTTGTAATTCATGTAATGCATATGACGATACTACATATAAAGTTACTTTAAAAAAAAAATCACAAATAAGAGTCCTTATTAATTTCAAAAGAGTAGAAAATCATGACGTATTTTAAAGTATCTTTCATTTAACACTGAAGAAGTGCAAAATAATTTTCATAAAAGCCTTTCAGCTTGCTTAAAAAAATGCTGCATATGCCCAACATCTCTGTGGAGAAAAAAAAAAACAAAACACAACACAACAATAGACCCCAAAACATCAACACAAACAAGGACTGAACTACACTTGAAGCTTTGTAGGTCTATAGAACACCTAAAGAGACATGAAATTTACTGGTACTGATCTAACCAGTATTTTGAAAGCAGATTCCATCCCTTTTGGCTATGTTATCTTACACAAGAGGACTTTAAGAAGCTCCTCTCCTCGAAATTATTTGCTTTGGAAACTCCAGAAAATGACAATTCTACTTTTGTTTTGCAAGGAGGCTCCTGGACAACCATCGGGAAAGTTCAGGGAGAAGGCCGAGGCGGGAAGCTCAAGAGGCTTCCCCGCCGCCCTCCGCACACCTTCCGGCCGATGGGAACTCACCGCCTG
>NW_009648638.1:219758-224275 GCF_000708025.1 Charadrius vociferus
GCGGCGGCGGCTCAAACGCTCGCGAGACTTGGACAGATGGGCGGGGATGTCCGTCACGCGCCTCCGCGCTCTCGCGAGAGCTCGCGCGCCCGCCTGGGGCGGGGAGGAGAGGTCAAAGGTGAGCGGTGGGGCCTGGCCATCGTTGAGGGCTGTGCTGCCCGCCCGCTTCCCTGCCGGGGCTGCCGCACAGCCTCTTCCCAGCTAGGGTTAGGGCCCGCGGCCTTCACTGGGTCCCCCCAGTCACGGCCTCTGGCAAGCGTGTTTCAAATCCTTCCCTCCCCGGGTTTCATGCTGTCACGTGCCCCAGCCTGGGTCCTGTCCAGGTTAGGTGTATTTGCTGTGGAAAGTTATTTTTGTCCCCTGTTCTTGAGCACCATAAATTGTTTTATAGTCTCTCAGCTCCAAAAGCTGTGTTAACTCTTCAAATGTTAATTGTACTACACAGTTACTGTAATAACAAGAGTGTATCTATCCTGTGCAGACAGGCTATATAAAGTCTGTTCAAATTTCTACCCACATCTGTTACATCAATATCTTTATGCCTGCTATAAAAGAAAACTAACACCTTCCTTGAGACTGACCCTAATGCTAACATTTCCAGCATAAGCATGACATCTTGGGTGGCAGTGCCAAGCGAGAATGGTGTTGGGGATCTCATGCCAGAGGAGAAAAGGCTGCTGCCTTTTCGGCAGCCGAAAATAACTGAACTGTTGTGATGAACATGCAATGTGTGTAAGTCACGTCTGGGTCAGAAAGTCCCTGAGCTGCTGATGCTGGAGCATGAGAGCACAGGGGGATGCATTGTATGTGCTTACCTTGTTGAAATACTTGTATCTTGTCTTGGTCTAAATGGATGATGGTCAAGGATAACATTAAAGATTTGCTGTTTCAAGGTAGTCATTTATTATAGGAGAGAGGGATATAGCAGATTAGGTCATAGATTGGGCAGGGGGTGAAATTGTTTGTGTTCCTTTATGACTGGTTCTTCTCGTGATGATTTATTGGCGTCTGTGGTCAGATCTTCCTGCCTTTGGCTGAGGGCTCGGCAGGATTCGTTGAGCTGAAGAGTAACAGTGTCTGAAGGCCTTACGGCTGTATCCTTCTGCCAGAAACCACACCCCCCCTAATGGGCCACCACTGTCTGACAGGTTTTTCACCGCTATAGTCCCAAGTATAACTTAAATTGTCAGTGACTTGGTGCTCTGGTGCAACTTTTGGCCCAAGCCCCTCCAGGTTCTTGGAGCCTTGAAGCTCCATAGTTTAACTCAGAAAGTAAGTAGTGTTTTGTGAAACAAAACTCACTCGTCTCATTAACAGCACTGGCGGTGGGACCCCACAAAATGGCTCATTTGTATTTAAATTTAATAATACGCAGTAAGTTTTGGCCAATTATTCAATGTAGTGCAGATAACAAAAAAAAATTCGCCTGCTGAAGTCAGCACAAGATAAGCAATCATGGCTGGGGGTTTTAAGTTATTTCTTTTTTGTTCTACGAGATTGAATGTAAAGAAAAGTTCCAAAAAACTTTGCCTCCTGAAATGATAATAATATGGTGTATAGAAATACTTAAACCAATTAAGGTATAAGAACTCAAGCCTATAGATTTACAAATGAAAACCTGTTTTCACAGAACTCCCAGGCTGCTGTGTCATTTAATGTCATTTCTAACAAAGTCCCTGAAATGTTAATAGCCTAAAGAGATCCTGAAGCTCTTGCACAGAGTTTCCAAATCTTTCTTAGCTGAACTTGTCAACTTTATTGACTTTGCGACATTTAGGAAAAACGAGCTGTTTAAAAATTAAAAAAAAAAAAAGCATGACTATAGTAGGTCTATTCCAACCTAATAATTTTTGTAGAGGATGCTTGTAAACAAAATTAATTATTTTCTCACAGACAAAATGAGGTTTATTGTGGTTGTTCCGGTAGCGCTGCACTGACTGCGTGTCCCTCGCCCCACTGCTGTCACTGCTCCCAGTCAGCCACCCCAAGGTTAGGTCTAACCAGCTCCATGTTCCTTGCTCCCTCATCATATGATTGCAACTTAAGGATGTGCATGGGGTCATGTTGGTGGATTTCCCTGAGGGTTTTCTCTCACCACATTTGCCTGTGTGGCCAGGCTCTGGAAGGAGGCCACAGACAGGTCTTTTTTTGTCTACTCCACTAACACACCCCTTGCCCTTGGCTGATGCCCGGGCAGTGTGGGAGGAAGGATGAACCCACCGCGCATGTAGGGCTGGGTACTTACAGACTGGGTGAGGGTGGCTAATGAGCGGCTAATGGGGGACCTAAACTGGCAAGCAGCTGCACAAGCTCCGTGTACAGCCCCAGCATCGGCCCTGGTGTGTCGTAGTGCTGCTCTGGCTGATCAGCCGTGGACGTTCAGCTCTGCAGGGCTGCTGGTGTGGTCCCTCCACCTCTGGAGCTGAGGGGAAGGCCAGGGGGCAGCTCTCAGTAAGACCTTTCCTAAGAAAAGTTTTCCTGGTTGTGGGATGACTTGATTTGTAGGAGGCCGGGGCGGGGGGAAACACCAGCCACCCCTGGTGTTTCTTCATCATCCCTGACTTTGCTAGGAGCTCCAGGGCGTTCGCTTAACGGACGTCCCTGGAGAGAGCCGGAAAGTTTGGGGTTGCAGTCATTGCTGTTACCCCGCGCTGCGGAGGGTGCAATCTCGCTGAATTTAAACAAAAAAAAAAGAAAATCTACGCTTTCCCACACCGGGAGTCGAACCCGGGCCGCCTGGGTGAAAACCAGGAATCC
Source organism: Charadrius vociferus (assembly GCF_000708025.1). Classification (NCBI taxonomy): domain Eukaryota; kingdom Metazoa; phylum Chordata; class Aves; order Charadriiformes; family Charadriidae; genus Charadrius; species Charadrius vociferus. Next base: position 222,516 of record NW_009648638.1, read on the forward strand.
TAACCGCTAGACCATGTGGGACTGCATGTTGTTTATATCCGCCGCGCCGCCTCCGTTGCCCGCGCTGCCTGCGTTGCCCGTGCTGCCCGCGTATGCCCCCATAGGGGTGCGGGGGGGTGCGGGCAGGGGGCGTACGCGGAAAGGACCCTTTCAGCCTCACCCACTCCCCCCTGCCAAAGCTCGGAGCCAAAGCACGGCAAAGCTAGCTATTGGAATATTAAAAATATTGGAATAATAAAAATATTAAAAATAAAATACCCTTCAAAAATGTGAAGCTGGTGCAGACTGTGTCTGTAAGCCAACACAGAAGATCCCGAATAGGTTCCAAGGAGTCACATGGATCTGACAGTAAATGCATAAGGTAGATCTGAGCAGATCCCATTCCCTCGCATGGATCCCATCTGCAGCCCACTGGCCGGCGCAAAGTTGCTGTGGTCTGTGCTAAGGACGTGGGGAGGGACTGGCTGCCAGTCAGAGGTCCCTGCTTTTTTGGCAGGAGATGATCATAGTCTGTCTCTATGAGATGAAGGGCAATTTGCTCCCTGAGGACTTGGCACCACTGGTGGTAAGATTTGAGCTTCTCCCATGCATCAACCTGCCTGTCCTCAGCTTCTCTTCTAGTCTCAGCACTGGACAATGCTCCTTCTCCTTCCAGAAGCTCTGGGGAGGTGTCAATAGAAGGAGCATCAGTGCTACCACCTACATCCCCCCACCTCTGCTTGCTAAGGAATTGTGTATGAGGGAAGGGGGTGGTCTCCCTTTATCGACCACTCCTGGAGATCAGGACACTGGGGGAGACAGACCTTTGGCTTCATTTAGACTGACCACGCTCATGCTGTTGTTGGAACTGCCTGTGAAGCTGTTCTCAGGGCCTCAAGGGCACTAACAAGCCCTTATAGCTCTGACCAGCCTTGCCTGGTGCTGGCACCCCAGCCCTGCCCAGGAGCCCCAATTCGGATCAGCCCTGGGCCCTCAGTCCCCATCTGAGCTGTGTTGGAGGTGTGCTTGTCTCCAGTGGTTGCACCAATGTGCCCATGCCCATGGCCGTGCCCAGCCCTGGCTCTCTCTGACCCTGACCTGCAGATGGACTGCCTGGTCACTACGGACCTGCAGGGCCATTCCTGGGCTGTGTCTGACCCTGGTCACCATCACTGGCCCGATCCTGACCCCGACCTGCAAACTGACTTTCCAGGTTGACCTCAGACCTGCCTCATCCCCACAAGCTGCCAGATAGTCTGGGCTCCGGGCTGCCCTGTGGGACTGCTCCAGCACAGTGGGGCTGACTGTGGCCTCCTATGGATGTGCAGTCATGGGGCATTACCTGGGGTTTGCATTGGGTGGTCCCCTGTGACACTGCTCAGGTGTAAGCCCAAGCGTTTCCTCTCTCCTCTAAGAACAGCTGTTCACAATGGGTGGCCGTAGAGGGACTTGGACAGAGATTCATGAGTTCAGGTTGTTAGCACCCAGTCTGTGTGCACAACACTCAAATTAAAATACAAGAACCTGTTCGTTAAGTTGGTCTGCTTAGTAGATATCCAAGATGTTTAAAAACCTAGCAAAGAACAGCTTTCAAAGTGGTTTGCCTAAAGCTGAATACCTGGATGCTGAGAGGAACCGAGCTTGCCTGACAGTGTCAGTGAAGCAAATGCAAACAGGGACATTTGGCATCGCGATGCTGGCAACCACAACTTCAGAAACTTCTCCCAGCAGTTATGTGGTAGAGCAAAGAACTTGCTGTCATTCCCACTGACTTCAGCAGG